>NC_057804.1:514119072-514374073 GCF_018294505.1 Triticum aestivum
CGCTCGGGGCTCGGCTTGCTCGATGAAGTGGACAGCGGCGGAGCTCCTGGACACGACGAGAGGACGCACGGGCGGCGGGGAGCACGGCTACGACGTAGGCACGGCGGTGGTGGCGTCGGTCATGGCGGGGGAGCGCGAGGGGGAGGAGCTGGAGAGGAGAGGGGGTGTCTGGGGGGTTCGGGGGAGAGAGGGAGGGCGATCCACGACGTCACCGGGCGAGGGGAGCGGCGAGGCGGCGAGCAGGTGCGTGGCGCGCGCTGCGGTCGCCGTCGGGCACCTGCCTGCCTGCCTGGCCGGCAAGCAGCTCGCTGGAGCGGCGCTGGGCTGGGCCGGCAGGTCGGCCGGGAGCTGGCGTCAGGTAAGTTTTTCCATTTTCTTTCTATTTTCTGTTTTTTAATACTTCTGCAACTTTGTTGATTTATTAAAAATACTTAGGCAACTCCTAAAATCACCAAACTACTCCTGGTCCATAGTTGGATTATTTCCAACATGAAACATTTTAGTTTGGAGATATTTGAGCATTTAAATATTTTATATAATTTTAAATGCCCAAATTCAAATATTTATGATTTAATTCAAAAACCTAAGATGGCCTAGGAAAATGTGCATCACTTTTGGCAGAGGTTCTGAACCAAGACAAAAATGATGGGCATTTTAGAAGGGCATTTCAGGTTCATTGAAAAAGTTTTTAGTAAACCCTAATTGGTTTCAGAGGGGACTGGGGGTTCTGTCATCCCCATTTCAGGTTTCTGATGAAAGAGTAAACATGATGCAACACTCTAATGCATGGCTAACTAGGGTGTGACAACTCACCCCCACTCAAAAGAATCTCGTCCCGAGATTTGGGTTCCTCCAGAAAGAAGGCGGGATACTCAAGTCGAAGACGATCCTCCCTTTCCCAAGTTGCTTCATCCTCAGAATGGTGCGACCATTGTACTTTGAGAAACTTGATATTATGACGTCGAGTGGTACGCTCGGCCTGATCGAGGATACGAATGGGGTACTCTCGATATGTAAGATTATCTTGGAGATCAAGCGTTTCGTGGTCCACTCCACGGATAGGATCCGAGAAGCAACGCCTGAGTTGAGAAACGTGGAAGACATCGTGGACTCTGGAGAGGTGCGGAGGTAGTTCCAGCTGGTAGGCAACTTCTCCTCGTTTAGCGAGAATGCGAAAAGGTCCAATGTAACGAGGAGCCAATTTGCCTTTGATACCGAAACGATGGGTTCCCTTCAGAGGGGTAACCCGAAGGTAACCCTTCTCGTCAACCTCGAAAGTCATAGCCTTATGTTTTCGGTCATATTGACTCTTCTGACGAGATTGGGCTGTTTTCAACTTTTCACGAATGATGCGAACTTGCTCTTCTGCTTCCTGAATCATATCCGGGCCAAAGAATTGTCTTTCCCTGGTCTCTGACCAGTTGAGGGGTGTTCGACACCGTCGTCCATAAAGAACTTCAAAAGGGGCTTTACCCAAGCTAGATTGATAGCTGTTGTTGTAAGCGAATTCGGCAAATGGAAGGCACTTCTCCCAATCCATTCCGAATGAGATAACAGAGGCTCGAAGCATGTCCTCTAGAATCTGGTTGACGCGTTCCACTTGACCACTCGATTGAGGGTGAAAAGCGGTGCTAAAGGAAAGGCGGGTTCCCATAGCGTTTTGGAAACTTTCCCAAAATCGAGAGGTGAAAAGACTTCCTCTATCCGAGTTAATTTCCAAGGGCACACCATGGAGAGACACTATTCGGGAGATGTATAAGTCTGCCAGCTGACTAGCGGTTATACTCTCACGAACAGGTAAGAAATGGGCCACTTTGGAAAGACGATCAACAACGACGAAGATAGCATTATTCCCCCTTTTGGTCCTGGGAAAACCGGTAATGAAGTCCATACCAATTTTATCCCATTTCCATTCAGGAATAGCTAAGGGTTGAAGGGTGCCAGCAGGCCGTTGATGCTCTGCTTTTACACGACGGCAGACGTTGCAATTAGCAATATACTGGGCAATTTCTCTCTTCATCCTAGTCCACCAGAACCTCTGGCGTAGGTCCTGATACATCTTAGTACTACCGGGATGAATGGTGAGAGGAGATTCATGAGCCTCCTTAAGGATCAATCGCCTCAGGTTTCGCACTTTGGGAACCACTAGTCGATTCCCGAAGTATACGACCCCTTGATCATTAATGGAGAAACAATTCGCAACTCCTTTCTTGATGTTTCTCTTGATGCGGGAAATTCCCGGATCTACCTTCTGTGCTTTGATGATCTGATCCGTAAGGGTAGGTTTCGCCACCAAGGTGGAAAGAAAAACTTGAGGAACAATGTGAAGGTTAAGCTTCCGAAATTCCTCATGGAGAAGCGGTTGACTTTGTTGTAACATTAGGTTGTTACAATAAGATTTACGACTTAGTGCATCAGCCATGACGTTGGCTTTCCCTGGGGTGTAAGTTATTCCTAAGTCGAAATCTGTGATCAACTCAACCCAACGTCTTTGCCTGAGATTCAAATCCGGTTGGGTGAAAATGTACTTCAGACTTTGGTGATCAGTGAATATTTTGCAACGGTTACCGAGGAGGTAATGTCGCCAGGTCTTAAGTGCATAGACTACGGCTGCAAGCTCTAGATCATGGGTAGGATAATTCTCCTCATGTGGGTGCAATTGCCGTGAAGCGTAAGCAATTACATGTCGATCTTGCATGAGAATGCAACCTAATCCTTGTCGCGAGGCGTCGCAGTAGATAACAAAGTTCTTAGAGAAGTCTGGCGGTACCAGCACGGGAGCAGAAGTCAGGCGTCTTTTCAGTTCCTGAAAGCTGTGCTCACATTGTGGAGTCCATTCGAACTTTTTATCTTTCTTGAGGAGTTCGGTTAGAGGTTTAGCAACTTTGGAGAAGTTTTCGACAAAGCGACGACAATAGCTCGCTAAGCCCAGAAAACTCCGAACTTGCTTGACCGATTCAGGTGGAGTCCAATTAAGGACGGCTTGAACTCGCTCAGGGTTAACAGCAATACCTTTACCAGATATTACATGACCCAGATAGGTCACTTCTGACAACCAAAATTCGCATTTAGAGAATTTGGCATAAAGACGATGCTCTCGAAGTTTCTTCAACACTAGCCTTAGATGTTCAGCATGTTCTTCCTCGTTCTTGGAGTAGATGAGTATATCATCGAGGTAAACCACGACGAATTTATCCAAATACTCCATGAAGATTGAGTTCATTAACCGAGAAAAGGTGGATGGAGCGTTGGTTAAACCGAAGGACATGACGGTGTACTCGTATTGGCCATAACGAGTAACAAAGGCCGTTTTAGGAATGTCCCCATTTCTGATTTTGATTTGATGGTAGCCCAACCTCAAATCCATCTTGGAGAAGACTGAGGATCCAGCGAGCTGATCATACAGGTCGTTGATCCTGGGGAGCGGATATTTGTTCTTGATTGTGACCAAATTGACAGGTCGATAATCTACAACCATCCAGTCCGTACCATCCTTCTTCTTGACGAAGAGGACGGGGCAAGCCCACGGAGATGAACTAGGTCGGATGAAACCCTTTTTCAAGGACTCATCGAGTTGTTTCTTAAGATCGGCTAGTTCTAGTGGTGCCATCTTATAGGGTCTTCTAGCAATCGGGACGGTTCCTGGAATGAGGTCTATTACGAACTCAACATCCCTGTCAGGTGGAACACCTGGCAATTCCTCTGGGAAGACATACGGGTAGTCACGGACTACCGGAACGTCCTCAAGGTCTGGCAAAGGGCTGGCGTTAAGAGAATATAATTGTCGCTTGGCTAATCGGGTCAAGACATTGACTATCTTCCCCGAAGGATGGGTGAGTTGAACAGTCCTAGAGAAGCAATCAATTTTGGCATGATGAGCTGACATCCAGTCCATACCCAAGATGATATTAATATCTGAAGATTTGAGAGCTATCAAAGATGCAAGGAAAACAAGTCTGTCGACTTGGATTTCATTTCCATAACTTACCCTGGAGGTTTGCCATCTAGAACCGGGAGTAGAAATTTCCATAGTGGATGGCATGTCACAGAATGCGGTGTTATGCAAACGAGCATAGTTCTCGGATATAAATGAATGAGAGGCTCCTGTATCGAAAAGAACAGATGCCGGGTGGCAATTAACAAGGAGCGTACCGAGAACGACGTTGGGATCCTCTTGAGCTTCTTCGGCAGAGATACAGTTGACATGGCCACGTGTAGCGGTGGCCGGCTTGGCGTGGAACACTTTCCCTGTCGGCTTGCCACGGCCAACAGTTTTAGCAGATTGGTTGGGGTTGGTCTGGGGACACTCACGCATATAGTGGCCAGATTCCCCACACTTAAAGCAAGTCACGGAACTGGTGCGTGGAGGAGCATTGTTGGTTGGACCACCATAGGGCTTGGCTGGTGCAGACTGTTGAACGGGGCGAGGCGCCTGGAAGGATGGCCTCGGTGTGAACCTGGGTGGCAGGGCAGTGTTGGGCACCCACACGCGGCGCTTCTGAGGACCAGCACCGGATGAGGAACCCATGTCACGGCCATGCTTGCGTGTTGCGTCATAATCAGTCTGACCAGTCTCAGCACTGATGGCCTTGTTAACAAGCTTCTGAAAAGATGTGCACTCATGCAGACGGAGGTCGCGGCGAAGCTCAGGACTAAGCCCCTTACGGAACCTTGCTTGCTTCTTGGCATCGGTAGAAACTTCCTCAGTGGCATATCGTGCGAGGTTACCGAACTCCCTGCTGTAAGCATCCACAGAGAGTCGGCCCTGAGTGAAACTGCAAAATTCCTCTCGTTTACGGTCCATGAGACCCTCCGGAATGTGATGTTCACGGAAAGCCTCGCTGAATTCAGCCCAAGTAGTGACATGGCCCGCTGGGCGCATAGCTCCATAATTCTCCCACCATAGACTGGCGGGGCCTTCAAGATGATATGCAGCAAAGGTGACCTTGTCAGCCTCAGCTACTAGCACGGAACGCAGCTTGTGAGAGATACTGCGAAGCCAGTCATCAGCGTCGAGAGGCTCGACGGAGTGGTGGAACGTGGGTGGATGTAACTTGATGAAATCACTGAGTGACACCAAGTTATTTCTCTGATGGTGTGTGGTGTTCTGCTCAATACGCTCCAACAAACGGTTGGTCTCCCGCTTGTTTCTCTCGGCTTCATCATAACCTCGGCTAGGGAAGGAGGATGAGGCAGATTTGCATTCCTAACTTCACTGCCTTCGGCCTGCTCTTGAGGAGCAGGGTTAGTGCGCGTGTTGACCATCCTAGGTAAACAAGACAATGATTTAGTCAAAATGATAAAATTCCGACATAGGATACAGAATGTAAGGAATAACTCGGAATGCAAGATGATCATCCGTATGACATGGTAGATACAGAAACTGCTTCTTTATTCCATCGTCATACACACCATACAGGGTTTAGTACAAGACCAAACAAGGTACTATTACGGTGAAAGGAAGATTACATCACATCGGAGGCATCCCAAGCTCCTATACATTATTTTTCTACACCTCCGGAAGGCGGTACAAACTAGGTCATATCCCACGAGTCACGCAGGATGATAGACGACACAACTAGATCAAACTAGTGATACTACCACTAACTCAGACCGATCTGTAGTAGTCCTCGTAGAAGTCACCTCCATAGCCTGGAAGCTCAACATGATCATCCGGAAACAGACGATCTCGCGGAGCTTGTGGACCATAGGGGCTAGGATGAGGTCTTGGACCAACAGACGGTGGCCTGCGGGGACCGCGAGGTGGGGTGATGCCTCCTACATCACGCCAACCCATCACGTCTGGCAAAGCAGATCTCACAGGATAGAGATCGCGCATATCCGAACATCCAGCTTGCACCGCCGGTGCAAACCGAGTCAATGTGGCCCAATGGTCAGCACGGGTATTGAAGAGCTCTAACCTCAAGGCCCGATTTTCACGGTCCTTATCCTCGAGCATCTCAGCAGTGGTGCGAGTCCGTGAATCCTCTTGAGTGGGGTCAGCATAGATAGCCTGGAGATACCCTTGTGCTCCCGGAAGTGATCCTGGCATATACCGGAAATTAGAGTCCCGAAATAGGCCAGACCTGACTCGCATGATGGTCATCATAGAGTAGGCGGCGTCCTGCACAGCCATCTCAATAGTAACCCCGAGTCCATAGGAGCAGTGAAGGGGCTCGGTGGATCCAGGATAAGATGGAAATATCCTGACAGTGCATAGATACTGACTTTGATTAAAGTCTCGAAATTGCTCTTCGACCGTGTACTCGGGATACCAACGGTATCCAGCCTCAGTCATTACCCTGACCAACATGGCGGTATGGCCGGGTACATCTAGGCATCGAGTCAGGCGAACCACTTGATTAAGATCGCGAGTGGCCATCTGAAAGCACAACCATAATGCAAAGGCATTAGAATTTCCAGCAAAATTTCGGCAGCATAACAGCTGTAAATGCTCAAGAAAGGATTTTGAGACATTTGACAAAGGATTTCATACACACTCAACATCATCATATCAAAGTTCTGAGTCCATCCTAACAACATAATGTGGTAGTAGAACTGAACTAGGCTTGTATCCATCAAACCTATAAGGTACTACTGATTAGTAACACGTGATCCTGATAGAGAGAATAGATCCTAATTCCTCAACCCCCGGTGGAAGAATAGACTGACTCAGATCAGAATGTCATAAGATAAAGGAGTAAAAAGAGCCTTACGTTCCACCCACAAACAATTCCCCTACATATAACTAAAGAATTTCTAGACTCAACATCGACCAGTTTGGCTTGGAGAACCTATAGGCAGTCCGGCTCTGATGCCAACGCTGTCAGGACCCCGACTCGATGTCACATTGATCTAGCTTGTAACACCTCATATCACTTTGCGGCCTCACGCACGGTATCCCCACGGGTGTCGTCTTACCTTTTCCCGGGACCGTTTGCTCCTTTTGGCTCACGTATATGATAGTGTCGCTAGCATCCATATGATAAGGAGCCCGGGCTGACATGACTAGTCGTAAACCCAAAGTGGCACAGACTTACAGGGACAGGCATCCATGACCCAGCTTCGAACGTGTCGGTCATCAGCAAGTGGGTCCGGGCTGTAGCACTG
This sequence comes from Triticum aestivum, assembly GCF_018294505.1. Taxonomy (NCBI): domain Eukaryota; kingdom Viridiplantae; phylum Streptophyta; class Magnoliopsida; order Poales; family Poaceae; genus Triticum; species Triticum aestivum. Next base: position 514,126,183 of record NC_057804.1, read on the forward strand.
GGCTAGCAGGACTCCGGTAAACCGGGCTGTAGCGGGCTAACAGGACTCCGGTACTCAATGCGTGACATTTCCCCGAAGGGACAGACACAGGAACGAAGAAGGACACATGCCGGCCAGCCTAAGTGTTCCGAAGCAGTAGCAAGCTACCATGGCTCAGTGGCAACACTAGGAGACATTTCCCGGTAAGAGAGGCTACTAAGGATAAACAACTGGATAGTCAGATCCCACACATACCAAGCATTTCAATCATACACACAATATGCTCGATATGTGCAAATACAACAAGGCATCACAACATGACTCTACGACACAAGTACTTTATTTAAGGCTCAGGGAGCCATACATAACATACACATAGGTACGGGTCACACGACCCAGCATTCAAGTCATACAGTCATACAAACCAGCAGCGGAAGTAGCTTGTCTGGGTACAGACAACTAGTAAAATAAAAGAGGCTTGGAAAGCCTAGCTATACTACGTGGTCCCTCACAAGCTCAAGATCACCACCTGGGCCTCAGCCTACTCATTGATGTCAACATCTATGTAGAACCCATCAGAAAGGGTTGCAGCGTCTTCTGTAAAAATGTAAATTATAGCAACATGAGTACAAAGGTACTCAGCAAGACTTACATCAGATCCTACATACATGCACATTATCAAGAAGGGTTGGTGGAGTTGTTGCAGCAAGCCAGCTTTGACTCTTGGCTAGGCTATCCTACGAGACTCCAACTTGAAATGGTTTTGCGCACACGAGTCCACTACTCACCACTTCAATACACTACCGAGGATCCACCTCCGTCTTCCTACGGAAGAGCCATCCTCGGCACTCACACTTATCTTGAGGCTTTTAGTAGTTTCCATTTACTTGTCTATGAACTGTATAGGCAACCAAGTAGTCCTTTACCGCGGACGCGGCTATTCGAATAGATCATGATAACCCTGCAGGGGTGTACTTCTTCATACACGCTCTCACCACTTACCGTCGTTTACACGACATGTACTCGGCAACCTTCAAGCGGAAGCCCAACGTGGGTGTCGGCCACGACCTACCTAATCACCTAAGCCTCCAGTCCAGGTTTATCGCCTATCCAGGTTCCATCCGCAGGGAGTCCGGCCGAGGTTTCCCATACGGCCCCGAACGATGTGAACAGGGTTCCCGAGATACCTAACGGGTATTCGGTACACCCGGCCACGTACCTACCGCATCACAGCCCACCCCTACGGTCAGCGCTGTCCACGGCCTCCAGTAGGCTACAAACACCAGAAACTACTTGCAACTCCTGGACGGAGAACTAGGGTGAATAAGAAGCCGAGAGGGTCCATTGGTTTCGGGCCCAATGCATGGTAGTAGCTGATTCTTAAATCACACATACAGATCTCAGTGCTTAAGGTCGGCTTCAATGAAACAACCCACCATGTACTCCTACATGGCCTCTCATCGATACCTTTACCAAATCATGTTCACCACACCACTCTCATTACCGACATAATCATTTCACTCTAGCCCATCACCCAGATGAACCAGACCTGACACGACTCTAAGCATAGCAGGCATAGCAAGGTAGGAACAACACATACATATGGCTCAATCAACTCCTACACATGCTAGTGGGTTTCATCTAGTTACTGTGGCAATGACAGGTCATGCAGAGGAAGTGGGTTCAACTACCGTAGCACACAGCAGTTTGAAACGCGTTGTCTTAATGCAGTAAAAGAGAGCAGGAGCGGGAACATGGGATTGTATCGATATGATCAAATGGTTGGTTGCTTGCCTGATGGTTCGATGCACTGATACGGTTCTTCGTTAGGGTAATCACGGTACTCCTCGGAGGCAGAACCTGCCGCAAAGAACACCGATACACAACCATCACCAAACAATGTGCAACAATATGATGCATGCATGAAACATAGCAATATGAGTGTGTTGGGCTAATGCAACTAAGACCAGAAGGGTTTGAACCAATTTGAATCAAAGATTCAAATTTCAAACTCAAACATGGCCCTTTAAAGTGTTTTACCTTGTTCTGCAATAATCATCAAGTTAACTTGTTTAATCATGCATGAGAATAGTACAGATGGATAGATTGGATTTTTCTGATCATTTTTCATATATAATTTGTCTGATTTGGAGTTACAGAATAAAAGTTATGAATTTTTGAAATTTAAATTATATTCTGGAATTTCCTATATTAGATTAAATCCAGAAAATCAATTATTGCGTCAGCCTGACGTCAGTGTGACGTCAGCAGGTCAACGGGACACGTCCGGGTCAAACCTGACAGTGGGTCCCGCGTGTCAGTGTGATTAGATTAATTAAGGTTTAATTAAAACTAAACCTGTTTAATTAACAGGGCTGGGCCCCACCTGTCATTGACTCAGGGGAGTCAACCAGGGCCCACCCGTGGTCAAACCCGGGTCGGCTGCACCGGCGTTTAGCCGCCGGCGAGCCCGACGCGGCGGCGGAAGTGATTTTTGCCGTTCCGGCAACCAAACGAGCCGCGGAGGCCACCGGAGAGGAGCTGGGGTCGAGCCGCAGCTCTTGGTGGAGTCCGTTGGGGTCGGGGTGGCCGGAGTTGGCGCCGGCGACGACTTTGGCGGCCACCGGGGTTCGGCCGAAGTCGAACTTGTCGCTAGGGGGGTCGGTGAGGTGCGGGGAGTAGCTAGTTAGGTGCTACGTGACGCGGTGAGCATGATGGACACTGTGGAGTGGCCGGAGGGTGACCGGGAGCACGTCGGCGACGAGCTCCACGACGGTGGGTGCGGTTGAGCTCCGGGAGGTCGCTACACGGCTCGGGAGCAAGAAAAGAAGGGGGGAAGATGGCTAAGCTCACAGTGAGTGCGACGAAGCCCTTGGTGCGGCCGGGGATGGACCGGAGCAACGACGGCGTTGAAGGGGATCTCCGGCGACGGCGGACTCGGGCGAGGTCGGTGCGGTGGACTCGGGCATTGCGAGCGCTCGGGGCTCGGCTTGCTCGATGAAGTGGACAGCGGCGGAGCTCCTGGACACGACGAGAGGGCGCACGGGCGGCGGGGAGCGCGGCTACGACGCAGGCACGGCGGAGGTAGCGTCGGCCATGGCTGGGGCGCGCGAGGGGGAGGAGCTGGAGAGGAGAGGGGGTGTCTGGGGGGTTCGGGGGAGAGAGGGAGGGCGATCCACGACGTCACCGGGCGAGGGGAGCGGCGAGGCGGCGAGCAGGTGCATGGCGCGCGCTGCGGTCGCCGTCGGGCACCTACCTGCCTGCCTGGCCGGCAAGCAGCTCGCTGGAGCGGCGCTGGGCTGGGCCGGCAGGTGGGCCGGGAGCTGGCGTCAGGTAAGTTTTTCCATTTTCTTTCTGTTTTCTGTTTTTTAATACTTCTGCAACTTTGTTGATTTATTAAAAATACTTAGGCAACTCCTAAAATCACCAAACTACTCCTGGTCCATAGTTGGATTATTTCCAACATGAAACATTTTAGTTTGGAGATATTTGAGCATTTAAATATTTTATATAATTTTAAATGCCCAAATTCAAATATTTATGATTTAATTCAAAAACCCTAAGATGGCCTAGGAAAATGTGCATCACTTTTGGCAGAGGTTCTGAACCAAGACAAAAATGATGGGCATTTTAGAAGGGCATTTCAGGTTCATTGAAAAAGTTTTTAGTAAACCCTAATTGGTTTCAGAGGGGACTGGGGGTTCTGTCATCCCCATTTCAGGTTTCTAATGAAAGAGTAAACATGATGCAACACTCTAATGCATGGCTAACTAGGGTGTGACAAAGTACTCGCCTAAGATAAACAAAATCCTACCAAGTGGTAAGCCAGCCTTCCACTCGGAGGCTTAGCTGCAGTCCAAGTACTCGCCTAAGATAAATAAAATCCTACCGAGTGGTAAGCCAGCCTTCCACTTGGAGGCTTAGCTGCAGTCCAAGAACTCGCCTAAGTACAAGTACAACATGCGTTCTGCAAGGAGGACGAGGTGCAGGTCGACTGCTACCCTCTCCTTCCGAGTTGCGCCACCAATTCAAAAATCCTACCGAGTGGAGAGCAGACCTCCCACTCGGGGGGCTTAGCTGCAGCCCAGTGCTCGCCTAAGTATCTGAAATCCTACCGAGTGGAGAGTAGACCTCCCACTCGGGGGGCTTAGCTGCAGCCCAGTGCTCGCCTAAGTATCTGAAATCCTACCGAGTGGAGAGCAGACCTCCCACTCGGGGGCTTAGCTGCAGCCCAGTGCTCGCCTAAGTGTCTGAAATCCTACCGAGTGGAGAGCAGACCTCCCACTCGGGGGCTTAGCTGCAGCCCAGTGCTCGCCTAAGTGTCTGAAATCCTACCGAGTGGAGAGCAGACCTCCCACTCGGGGGCTTAGCTGCAGCCCAGTGCTCGCCTAAGTGTCTGAAATCCTACCGAGTGGAGAGCAGACCTCCCACTCGGGGGCTTAACTGCAGCCCAGTGCTCGCCTAAGTGTCTGAAATCCTACCGAGTGGAGAGCAGACCTCCCACTCGGGGGCTTAGCTGCAGCCCAGTGCTCGCCTAAGTGTCTGAAATCCTACCGAGTGGAGAGCAGACCTCCCACTCGGGGGCTTAGCTGCAGCCCAGTGCTCGCCTAAGTCTCTGAAATCCTACCGAGTGGAGAGCAGACCTCCCACTCGGGGGCTTAGCTGCAGCCCAGTGCTCACCTAAGTATCTGAAATCCTACCGAGTGGAGAGCAGACCTCCCACTCGGGGGGCTTAGCTGCTGCCCAGTGCTCGCCTAAGTGTCTGAAATCCTACCGAGTGGAGAGCAGACCTCCCACTCGGGGGCTTAGCTGCAGCCCAGTGCTCGCCTAAGTATCTGAAATCCTACCGAGTGGAGAGCAGACCTCCCACTCGGGGGCTTAGCTGCAGCCCAGTGCTCGCCTAAGTATCTGAAATCCTACCGAGTGGAGAGCAGACCTCCCACTCGGGGGCTTAGCTGCAGCCCAGTGCTCGCCTAAGTATCTGAAATCCTACCGAGTGGAGAGCAGACCTCCCACTCGGGGGCTTAGCTGCAGCCCAGTGCTCGCCTAAGTGTCTGAAATCCTACCGAGTGGAGAGCAGACCTCCCACTCGGGGGCTTAGCTGCAGCCCAGTGCTCGCCTAAGTATCTAAAAATCCTACCGAGTGGAGGGCAAACCTCTCACTCGGGGACTTAGCTACAGCCCAGTGCTCGCCTAAGTGAATTGGGGGACAAGTCGATGGCAATAAGCGCTTCGCTTTAACCTGCAAAAGACGCCTCAAACCAAATGCAAACATATTCAGCGACGAACCCAAGTTCGGATAACACCTAACGGAACCGAAAGTGCTCAGGCGCTAGGCCTGTTAAGGTTTGTCGGTTACAAAACTCACTCGGCATACCGAGGCAAATTTAAAGTATCAAGCTCAGAAGTTTTTTACCCCTCCTGTGGAGGGATGGAAGGTGCCACAAACTCGTCCAGATCAATTCCATCTGCAATCCGAGTGGCAGCGGCAATGAAGGTCTCCATGAAAGATCTGAAATCGTGCTTATTGGTGTTGGCCACCCTAAGAGCCACCAGCTTTTCCTCTCGTGCATCCTTGCAGTGAACGCGGACCAGAGACAGAGCAACATCCGCGCCGCACCTGGCTGAAGACTTCTTCCACTCCTGCACTCAACTTGGGACCTCGTTCAGTCGAGTCATCAGAGACTCGAGGTCGTTCTGGAGTGTCTCTCTTGGCCAGAGTGTTGTGTCGATGCGGGAAGTTGCGACCTTCAGCCTTGCGAGATAATCGTTGACGGCAGCAACACGAGATTCAAGTCGGAGCACGTTCATGGCGACTTCATCTTTCACAGGAGAGTTGATGGGGTCCAGGTTTACTTCCAGTCGACCAGTCTCCTCTTCAAAGTTCTGACAAAATTCTGCAAGCACAACCACCGAGTCAAGACAAACAGTCGGAGGTTACAATTAAAATATTTGTTTGATACAAAGGATTACCTTCAAGCATGAGGAACAACTTCTTGGTGAGTCCACCCAGATAAGCCTCTAGATCATTCTTCTTTCTCTTCAACTCACTGGCCTTGTCATTCAGGGTGGTCTTGTCGCTTTTTAGTCGACTGACCTCCTGGTTGGCAGCATCAAGAGCAGCTTTCAGATTGGTGTTTTCTTCTTCAAGCTTAGTCACTGAAGCCAGCTTCTCATCCGCAAGCCTGGTCTTCTCTAAAGCAGTTTTTTGCATCTCAGCCAAGTCAAGCTCTTGTTTCTTCAGGGCATCCCTCACTTTGCCTGCAAAGTTACAGTGAGATTAGATTCAGAAATAAGTGAGAGGCAAAAGCAGTCGTCAAAGGCCTCACCAAGCATACCTTTAGCTTCCTCCTTCGCCTTCGTCAAGTTCTCTTGGGCCAGTTTCAGATCGAGCTCGAGCTGAATGTGTTTGTTCTCCAACTCAGTATAACGAGCCGCAAGGTCACAGGATTTCTACGAAGAACCAATCGACAGATGTCAAAGACAATTCACTTCTGAGTGAGTAAGGAAAAATCATAGCATTTCTAAGACTACGGCCGAATGCAAACATTCGACCATAGTCTCGGGGACTACACCCAGTGGGTGCACTCAGCGTGCCCCCACTAGTTTCATCAGTTAGAGTCGACCAGTCGACCAACAACACACAAAAAAAACCGGAGGTGTTCTTTAGACTATAATCGACTGCAAGCAGTCGACCACAGTCTCGGGGACTACACCCAGTGGGTGCACTCAGCGTGCCCCCACCGGTCTATGAATCTATTCGACCTAGTCGAGTAAGGAAAAAACTTAAGACATAAAGACTATAGTCGACTGCCAGCAATTGACCATAGCCTTGGGGACTACACCTAGTGGGTGCACTCAGCGTGCCCCCACTAGTCCGGAATTTCAATCGACACACCCAGTGGGTGCAGGACAAACTCTAAGAATTGCAGAAAGAAGAGTTTACAGATATCATAGCCTAACAGAACAGGCAGTGACCGACTGACCTGAAGATTACTCTGAAGAGCTGAACTGGCGTCATAGGCTGCCTGGCTAGCTTCTCGTATCGCCTTCACTTGCTCCATCATGACCCCCGCTTGGCGTATCGCTTCTCAAGCAGCACTGGCTTGGTCTTCTGGAACGGGGTAGGTGGAGAAAAGCGAGGGTTGAGCAGCACTCGACGACGAAGGGCGAGCACTCGTCAACGGCACCGCGAAGGTTACGGTGGGTCGAGTGACATTGTCTCCCTCCACGACCAACGTCTCGGGTGCCGGCACATCCTGAGTCGCCTTGCCAGCAGACGTTTTCTTGCTTCTCCTCGGCCGTGGTGGTTCTTCGTCATTGTCGTCAGGAAGTTCAATAACAATGTTAGATGAAACTGCAGAAAGAATCAAAATTAGAGACAATAAGTCAGTCGACTGAAAACGGCAGCACAGGAGTCATACCAGGTTTCGAGGTTGCAGCATCCTCCATCTCGTGGTCTTCGGCCCTCGCCGAAGTGTCGAAAGTAGCAGCGCTGCAGTTCCAAAAGTCAGTCGATTGGCCCATGAGTCGACCAAGAACAAGTTCATGAAACAGGGAAAGCTCAAAACTACCATTACCCTGAGATAGTGGGGATCACCATCTTCATCTTCGGCAAGACCTTTGCAGGCTTCGACGGTGCCACTCGAGATTGCTTCGGAGCCTTCTCAGTCGGTGCCGGAGAAGTAGTCCGAGGGCGCTTGGTCGACTGGGAAGCAGTTGCGACCCCCTTACCCCGCTTAGTCGCGGGATCATGGGCAAGCTTCGAGCGTTTTTCCGAGCGGGGAGGTGCAACTTCCTCCTTATCCTCCTCTTCTTCCTCCTCACCAGAGTCATCACCCTCGTCGTCGTCGTCAGCATCCGAATCCCACTCCTCCGGGCTTTCGCCTCCGCTTCCTTCCTCCTCCTCAGTCGGTGTCTGCGCCCCATTGGGCATCGAGTACAATTCAGTGGTGGCCCGTCAGACAACAAAGCAAAACAAAGATCAATCGACCAATTTGCGGCAAAGCAGAATGGATAAAGCAAGATCACAATCGGGAATAAGTGGCCATACCGTGTCCGGCGTATAAGTACAGTCGAGTGGCGGGATCCTCCTAGCCCCTCGAGGGTTGTCCTTGTTCCCTGTGATGGCGGCCACCCACCTCTCCAGCGTGGCGTCGTCGACTGCTTCTGGATGGACCCGAGTGGTGTCTTCGGTACCGCAGTGCAGCCATATCGGGTGGCCTCGGTACTGGAGCGGTTGGATGCGCCGCCTAAGGAAGACTTCCAGAAGATCCATGCCCGTCACTCCGTCCCGAATGAGTTGGACCACGCGCTCCATCAACATTTTTACCTCGGCTTTCTCCTCAGGAAGCACCTTCAGAGAAGACGGTTTGTCCACTCGGTCCATGGAGAACGGAGGGAGACCAGTCGACTGCCCCGGCGTCGACTCGTCTTGGCAGTAGAACCAAGTCGACTGCCACCCTCTGACCGACTCAGGAAGGGTCATGGCCGGGAAAGTGCTCTTATTCCTCAACTGAATCCCAAGACCCCCGCACATCTGAATAACCTTGGTCCTCTCATCATCCGGACTCGCCTTTTTTACTGTCTGTGAGCGACAGGTGAATATGTGCTTGAAGAGACCCCAGTGCGGTTGACAACCCAGGAAGTTCTCGCACATGGACACAAAGGCAGCAAGATAGGCGATGGAATTGGGATTGAAATGGTGGAGTTGCGCCCCAAAGAAATTCAGAAACCCACGGAAGAACACACTCGGCGGCAGAGAAAAACCACGATCTACGTGAGTGGCTAAGAGAACGCACTCACCCTCCTGCGGCTGCGGTTGACACTCGGACCCCGGGAGCCTCGCTGACCCGTGGGGGATCAGTCCCTCATTGGCCAGGTCGTTGAGATCTTTCTCACTGATGGTCGAGCGGATCCAATCCCCTTGGACCCAACCCTTCAGCAGGCGGGACCTCGACGAAGATCCGCCCCGACTGGACGGTCTCCCCTTCGCTTGCCCTGTCGCCGTCGCCTTCTTCACGCGCTCTAGGGCCGCCGTCTTCTCCTTCACCATTGTCGCCGGCGAAGCGTGCGAGAGGTGGATAGGCGGAGCCGGGAGTAGGCGCAGTGGGCGAAGGCAGAAAGGGAAGAGAGAAGAATGTGAAGGCACTGTTCAAAAAACCCTCCCCCGATGCTTTATATAAGGGCGTTTCTGAGTGGCTGACGAGTGGGTCCGAGCGATCCTGTCACATCCCGAAACAGTCGCGCACGCACGATATGTGGCGAAAAAGGTGGCGCAGAAATTGAGGCGTCCATGCCTTATCCCGTCCGATTGCCGCGGACCGCCCCGCTTCGCGCGCTTCCCAAATTTCGGATCCCGCAAAATCCGCTAGCAGCAGATCAATCTGTCAGACAATATCTTTCCCGCGATCCGTCGCTCGGGAGTTCTCCAAAGTTCAAAAGTTCACTCGACAGAAGATAAGAATGGATCAAGGCGACTGAAGTAAAAGTTGACGCCAACACCGAAAGAAAAATCGCCAATCCAAGATACGACACAATCAAAGCGCAAGAAATGAGTCGGAGAAAATCATCAACTCCTTCCTCACTCGAACCTCGATCCATTCGAGGGCTAATGATGAGGATATGTACCTAGGGTAGGGTCATAGACCTATCTAGGATACCATGCCCAAGGACATCCTTAGACGAAGCTACCTTCTAGTCGACCAAGAGAGACTCCACTCGACCGGCTAGAAGACACTCGACAAACCTGAAGACACTCGACCATCAAGACCCACTCGACCATCAGGAGTTCAGGATCTACTCTGCATCCAAACGGTCTGTAATGAAGTAGTCTTAATGGTCATGATGACACTTTAAGTAGGGCGTTACCAGTAACGCCCGGCCTTAATGTACTTTAATCCTCTGCTACGTGGGATGGCTGGGGTCCTGGCGTCCTCTATATAAGCCACCCCCCTCCACTGGTAGAAGGGTTCGCACCCCTATAACTCATATACACAGAAATCAGTCGACCGCCTCCGGGCTCCGAGATGTAGGGTTGTTACTTCCTCCGAGAAGGGCCTGAACTCGCTAAACACTCATGTGTATAACTACTCCATAGCTAGGATCTTGCCTCTCCATACCTACCCCCCATTCTACTGTCATACTTAGAATCACGACACCCTCCCCGATAGCATTATTTTCCCGTGTATGTATGTCGTTGTTGTTGATATTACCCCCTCTCGACTGTGATAAGTTATACCAAAACTCTCGAGGACACCCAAACCCTAGAAAAAACGATGTCGGCCTCCTACCCCCTCCCGTCGCGCCCTTACCCGACAAAATCTCTCGAGGCCACCCCCTCTCGCTCGACCAAAACTCTCGAGGACACCCAAACCCTAGAAAAATAACGATGTCGGTCTCCTACCCCTCCCGCCGCGCCCCTACCCTTGAAGCGTTGCCGAGGCCACCCCAAACCCGGAATAAGCTCGGTCTACGTTTGCCACTAATATATCCACCTGCTTTCATGTTTGTGTAATAATTGCCATGTTGTAATATTTGCAGAAACAATGGAGCACATACGAGACGAGGAAGCAGAAGAGGTGTTGGGGGACATAATCTTAGCCGAAGGTGATATCTTGTCGTATCTTAACGACAATGATGGTCTGGAAGAATAGTGTGAAGAAGCAGGCTACGGTGATCGAAGAATGGAGGAGGAAAGACATGATTATGATGGCTCTAGTGATCACCCAATGACGGTGCAAGAAGTAGACCGTGATGACGGCTTCGGTGACCGAACCAAGTCCGGCCAGGTATATATATTAGTTAAGCCTATGCTGACTAGCTAATTGATGCATTCATTGTTTTGGTATATGTACACATTTTAATTAACTCTCGTATTTCTTCTTTTTTCTAGCCCTCCAGACCGAGCACAACTTCGGTAAAGAGACGAGGCCCGAAGAAAAAGTTGCGCTCGGATGAAAGGTTTGAGATCACAGGAATCGCGCGCGACGGCGAACCGATTGAACCCATCCGGACAAAGGAAGCATTTGCTGCTCAGTGTGGGGTTCTTGTTAGGGACAAGATCCTGATCAGCATCCACCAATGGTATAAGCCTAAGAACGAAGACCCTGAGGTGTCTTATGTCAATGATATGCAGAAAGATGATCTTTGGACTGAGCTGAAGGCAAATTTCACCCTATCGCCAGAGGAGGATCCGGAGAAGCCAGTTAAAGAGCAATTAATCAAGTTTCATGCTCTTAAGAAGATGGCAGGCCTATTCAGGAGGTGGAAGAATGAGCTGAAATGGTTTGTCGACAAAGAAGAGACACCAGAATTCATCGGCAAATATGAGAAGATCAGAGATCACTGGCCCACATTTGTGGCCCACAAGACATCAGAAAAGAGTAAGAAGATGTTGGCTACAAACAAGAAAAATGCTACGAACAAGAAGCTTCACCATCGCACGGGGTCAGGTGGCTACCTCAAAGCTCGGCCTAAGTGGGCCAAGGCTGAGAATGATCTGCTTGATAAAGGGATCAAACCAGAGACAATGAACTGGCCAGACCGTTGCCGGACTTGGTTCTTTGAGGCTGGTGGAACCTTGGACCCTGTATCAGGGAAGTGCCTTTGGACAAACGAGCAAATGAAAATACCAGTCAAGAGGCTTCAGCACTATATCGATGCAGCACGGGAAGGGACGTTCGTTCCAGACAGAGAGAACGACGAGCTCACAATGGCCCTCGGGAATCCTGAGCACCCTGGACGGACACGAGGCATGCCAGGCTCCGTTCCATGGAAGGTTGGGTTTCCGGACGCAGGTGGTTACAAATGCCAGGAGAGGAGGAAGGAAGTGCAGCAGACCGAATTGTAGGCGTTGCACACAAGGGTACAAGCGATAGAGGAACGAAAAGCAAATCACAGCAAACGAACTGCCGAAGCTTCCCCCGAAGCTACCCCGCCATCTCAGTGGAGAAGCAGCGTGGATTCCACCGAGCTACTTCAGCCGGAGCATGTCTTGACGGCTCCTGCTAGCTACCTCGTGGATGCTATCACGGAGTCTCAAAATTGCCACCTTATGACGCAATGGCAGAACTTAAAAGTCAAGGCGGCTGTTGGCTCTGTTCGACCTTCTGAACCCGGCGCAACTTTTCACTGTCGTCCGATTCTAGAAGGATATGCTAGGGTGACGGTGGACGAAATAACGGAGGGATTTGAGGACCTCCAGCTTGACCACCCTACCGGTGAAGGGGAGACTCGGCTGGGTTCTGCTATGAAGACTCCATGCCTATGGCGCAAGGAGTTCATCAACCTTCCGAACTGGACGCCTCTGCCTCTTCCTCCTCCTCCGGCGAGTCAGGGCACTCTGCCTCCTCCTCCGGCGAGTGACGATCAGGGCACTCAGCCTCCTTCTCCGGCGCGTGGCGGCACTCCGCCTCCTTCTCTGCCTGCGCCGGCGTGCCCAAGCAGCCAGCAGCCTCCTCCTTCTCCGCCTCGCCAGCAAGGGCGGAAGAGACCCGCCGCCGCCTCGGCTGCTCCGGCGCGTCGTAGTCCTTCTCCTCCGCCTCGTAAGCAAGCACGAAAGAAGACAGCCGCAGCCGCTACGTCTGCTCCGGTGTCTAGCAGTACAGCCAGAGGCGGGAGGTAATACAGATATGGTCCACCTCTCAAGCCTCTAGAGAAGTTACCGTACGAGAGGACCGAGGAGGAAAAAGCGAAGATCGTGCAGACTGAAGTGAAGGACTTCTTTGAAGGGTTGAAAGCAAAGAGACATCCACCTCCAGAGGAGAAGGTAGATCCGGTGAAAGCAAAGCACACTATCGATGCCCTGAGGAAACCACCAAAGTCTCCACCGAGAACCAACTATGAGCGCATTACTGAACAGGCATATCTCGAAGCGGAGCGGTCGGGAAGTACTGTCAGTGATCAAAGGTTAAAAGAACGAGTAGCTGGGAAAAATTGCCCAGCTCGGCGAACAAGCAAAGCAATCGTGCCCCCCACTCAATGTGTCTAGCGACATCATCGCTAATGCTCCGTGGATGGTGCCCGGTTATAGCAATCTTAGAGATTACCTGCCTAACGATGTACATTTTGATTTCTTGGAGGTGGACGAACACAGATACGAGTACGGGAAGCCTCTCGTCAAAGATGAAAAATCTCTAACAACGATGATGCGAAGATTCCATAATTGGTACATGAAAACCTGCAGAGAGTCTGGGGGGGCGAATACTTTGTATCTGATAATTAAAGAGGAGCACGACCTCATTGGAACTGATCTGTTGCATGTTCCATTTGAGGACTTCTTCGAGTTCTTCAATCAAAAGACCCTCTATAAATAAACGGTCTTTTGCTACTGTCTGTAAGTACTATTTCTGTCATTAAGTCTCTATATATAGCTCAGCTCTTTCATTGCATGTATTTATAATTAATTATCCTCACTATATTATGCAGATTGAAGATCGTTGAGTGCAAAAAACAAGAAATGTATGATATTGGGTTCATTAACACAAATATCATAGATGAATTTCTGGTTACAAAGAACGCCGAAGAGGCCGAGGCCAACTTACAATCGTTGATCAAAAATCAAAACAAAGATTTAATACTCTTTCCTTACAACTTCGAGTGAGTGTTACTGTCGTGTGCATATTCGGTTTCCCTTTACTCAAGCGAGGTTATAGTAATGTAATTGATGAGTTATGCATGCGTACGCAGCTTCCACTATGTTCTTCTGGAGATTAAGCTTGAGCGGGGACTAGTAACCGTCTTAGACTCGAGACGAAAAGATCCCGAAACCTATGCGGACATGACTAAAATTCTCAACAAGTAAGTTCAATCGATCATTATCGCACCACATCGACAACTTTTTGTTCATTTCCTGATATCTCAAGTAATAATAATTATTTTCTTTGTCTTGCAGGATTTGGAAACAGTTCACCGCAGAAGCTCCGGGACTGTCGAAGGAGCTGCGATATACATACCCGAAAGTAAGTACTAGTAGCTAGCTAGTTGCGCGCATCTCCCGTTGATTCTATAGCTATACTTTCATCAATGTCATTTATAATGCTTCATTATCAGTTTGATTGACCTTTATTTCTCGTAAAGTGCTTGTGGCAGGAACAAGGGAATGATTACTGTGGATACTACGTGTGCGAGTTCATCTACAACGCGACTTTGAAAAATAAGCGGGGCTACTCTAAAAGACAATATGAAGTGCGTAAGCAATAATATTCACAATTTCATTTTATTACACCATCATTTCTGTTGAGTTTCATTCATATATATATGTATTAACCCCCTTCTTCAAATTAGACGTGGTAGATGCGGAATGAACTCCTACCACAAGATCGCATGAAAGCAATTCAAGAGAAATTGGCGGGATTCTTTCTTGACCACGTCATCAATAAAGCCAGAGAATACCATGTGGAAGTTGATTTCAAATGCTAGGGGATTGTAAGAGATCTTACATATTGTATATGTATGTAGCCAGTAGCATCGGATAGATAATACGAAAACTTGTTGTTCGACCAATCTCTCGGAGAAGGAGAGGTCGATCGATCACTTCTCTCGGTATGCATGACGAACTTCTGTACTTAATGGTTTCCTTCATTTTCTTACTAGCTAGCGTGTCGAGGGCCTCTCTATGTATAGTACGTAGCGTCGACCAAGCATGGACATTAGAGAGGACACTTCTCTCTATTAATTAGCTAGCTAACACAATATATGAAACACCTAAATTAACCCCCCAAAACCCCCAACCCCCCCCCCTTCAAAAAAAATAAAACCCCCAGCCCCTGAAATGCTGACGCGTGGATGCCTTTTGGTCCCGAATTTGGTGGCTAAACTCTACTGCGATGACGATACTGTAGGGGAGGTCCTGCAGCAAAATAGCTCGATGTCAGAATGATAAAAAGCTTAACACCTCTTATTTGACTTTTTCACTATTTTGAAATAAGAAAAAGATCCAAATCTAAAATGCAAAGGTCGTCTTATTCAAAACCTCAATCATCACATCCCCTCTCTCCCACTTCACACCTCGGAACGCACTGTTCTTATAGAGAGAAAGGCGCTTTCCCATCTTCTTAACCTGAAATGAAGGGGTACCCCCGGGAAGAGATCTAGTGGAGACATCTGGGCCTGTAGCTCAGAGGATTAGAGCACGTGGCTACGAACCACGGTGTCGGGGGTTCGAATCCCTCCTCGCCCACAGCCTTCCAAAGGGGAAAGTAAGGCCCTCCTGCCTGGGCTCGGCGCACCGGCCACGTGGAGGCCCATCTGTCCCGGTTCGTGTTAGAATCGGAACTAAAGGTCTAGGGCATTAGTAACGACCCTTTAGTACCGGTTCAAGAACCGGGACAAAAGGCCCTCACCAACCGGGACAATAGGTCCTTTTTCTACTAGTGGCCGGGTGTGTGCTTATTGTGTTTGTATTCTTTTGATGCTTCATATTGAGTCAATATATAAAATCCACCCTTCATAAAAAAAGTAGCAGATCAGAACCAGACAACCATAGATGCTTTGAGGTTGGTGAGCTATTTTAGCAATATTATGCATATACCAGATGTTTCGGTATTGATATGCTGGACACCACTAGTAAATAGTACTTCCTCTGTTTGTAAATATAAGTCTTTTTATTAGAGATTTTAATATGAACTACATACAGATATAAATAGACATACATTAGAGTGTATATTCATCGATTTTACTCCGTATGTGGTTCGTAGTGGAATCTCTAAAAAGACATACATTTAGGAACTGAGAGTGTACAAAATAAAAACTAAATCTCAAGAAATATTTAAAAAATCATAATGGAAAACCCCCAAAGATAATCTATGACTTTAAAAGTTCAAAATAGTTTTCAATAAAAAAAATTTGAAGTTCCAACATTTGATCAAAATATATTATATAAAATTTGGAGAAATGAAGTCACACTGAAAGTTCTGAAACATCTTGCAATAACCGTCCATGGCTCCAACTTTTTTTATCTTCTATATTTGTTGAATGATGTTTTTGATCTTATATTCCGTACTATGTACTACTTACAGAGTGCAGGTTTGATTGTCGTTTTTATAATCTGTTGCCAAGTTATTGTAGTGAGGCATATTGATTTTGAAGAAATGCAATCACACTCAAAAGTTCTGAACATCTTGCAATGAACATCAAATGCTTTGGATCCTATATTCAGTACTACTACGTACGTACGGACTACATAATTGAGTTGCATTGCAGCTTGTTGACACTATTACACGATTCTCTACTACTACTTCGGTAATGCGTTCCTTAATTTAATCGATTTGCCGTAGTATACAAGCTTATCTAGTACCGGACGGTGCTCTAAGCAGCTAGCTTTGTAGCAGGTACGCACTGCACTCACTGGCGAGAATTACACTTTGGAAGGGTTGAGAAGGCATCTCCTCTCTACTTTTGGGATGGTGAGAGACCTTGTTGTGCTGCATGTCGACGCGAAGCAAATACTGGCCTTTCAACTCCACTCGACCTTCGACTGTCACGTCCAGATCAGTGAAGGACAGGTAGACGACGTCGTCTTCGTCCACGCTCAGCACCGGGAACGACGGCAAGGCCTGCACCAAGCCCCGGGAGAGGTGGCTCTCGCTTGCCCAGATGTCCCTGACATGGTACATCACTCCTTTCTTCCAACTGCAGAGGTCCGGCGACAGCGTCCAGACGGTCATGGTCACTTCGCTGCCTGGCCGCTCGCCGTAGCCGTCCATGGTAACGAACTTGATGCTGCCACCGATGCAGGCCATGGAACAGAACTCCCATGGCTTTAGTAGCCGTTCGTGCATTTGGACAAAGTCATAGGCCGGGCACTCTCCAGGCAACGGAACGAAGCGGAACTCTGGGACGGCGCCATGCTGGATCACCGCGCGCAGATCACAGACCACCATGCCTTTGGACAGATCCACCCAGCAGAGGCTGGAGCCTCGAAACGCGAAGCACGTGTCTACCTGGAAGAGGCGGTAGGGATAGCAAAGCTCGGAGGGAAAGCCCGCGGCCTTGGTGACGACCCAGTTCGAGGTGGAAGACTGCCACGTGCAGAGCACGGCTTCGGTAGGGTTGGGGGCCCTTACCTTGGCGAGCTCGGCAAGAACGTAGCCGCCGTCCTCGAGGCACATGACGACGGCTCCTCCCCCGACGCCGAGACGGTCGTGGTCGTAGGGGGGCTGGGGGATCGTCGAGAGGGAGTTCCTGCTGGCGTCGTAGATGAGATAGCCTCCTTGCAAATTGGAGCCGGGGCGGTAAGGGCCGGCGAAGAGGGCGACCAGGTTCCTGTCCGCGCTGGCGACATAGGCGGATGTGATGTTCCCGCATAGCCCCGGGATGGATTCTGTCGGGCGCAGTATGCGGAGGGAGGACAGCTCCGGCGGATCGGCGAAGCGGGCATCTGGTTTCAGGATCCGCAGGTAGGCGAGGTTGGCCTCTGCTATGTCCTGGCGGCTTCGTACTCCCCTTTTCGCGGCGACGATCGACGACTCCCCTCCTGTTTCGCTCGCCTCGTGCTCGATGTAAATCCTGCGCTTGAGCAACACCCAGCTGTTGGTTGGGGAACCCTCGATGGCAGCCATGGTAGCTAGGGTTGTGTCGAGAAACCAAGAAGGCGATCTAGGTTTAGTAGGCGAAAGAGGCAAGCCGCGACTCATAATAAAGGATGGAAACCCTTGATCCCGTTCGACAAAGGGACAGCGATCGAGATCGGGAAGGGAGGGACTCATATCCAGGACCAGTGGACGGTGGATACGTAACGATCCAGGGCCTGTTTATGTCCACCCAGTTACTGCTCAAAACCGCCCAAGTTCCTGTTCCCCATCGACCACCGTTACATGGCGGCAGTAGTATCGCCGGCGAGCCACATCGATCTCCTCTCCTGCACGGGGCTGCCGACACGCTGGTGTCCGTCGCCCTCGACGAACAGGCCGACAGTGGGTATGTCAGCGCACCTTCCGTCACTGACAAGCAAGGCCCGGTCGTCAGCTGCGACTCGCTACGCTCGTCGGCTGCCCAAAGGCCGTCACGCATCAAGAAGCCCAACTGGTGCAACACTGAGCCAGAGTGGACCCAGTGAGCCCAGCCCGCGTCTGTACTTAAGCCGCAGCCTTGAGTGGATCGGCATCCGGTGGATCACAAACCTGGCAGTGGCACGAACCCTAGTCTCCCTACTGCTCCTCCTTCCTTCCCCTAAATTCGTGTATCTGAGCTTGTAATCGAATCTGAGTGACAACATACAGTCAATAGATCGTTCCACCACTCTCACTACCTTTACATCTGGTATCAGAGACCAATCTCACGTCTTCCCCGTGTCGATCTGGCACAGTTTATGGAAACCAGATCCCTGCGCCAAGCGCGAATCCGCCTCATCGCCATGGATCCATCCGTCCAGTCGTTTCTGGAGCGCCTAGAGACCACTCTCAAGGAGCATACCGCCGCGATTCATGCCTCCAACTCCAAGATCGACGACCTCGTGGCGTGGCGCCCGGATCTTGAGCGGCGCGTCACCGATCTGTCCGAAGCGGTGGCGGTCCTCCAACGTACCTCGCTGTCGCCGCCGCCTCCGGAGATGGCGCTCCACCAGGCGCCTTCGTCGAGCCTACAATCGCCTGCGACAGCCGGCATCCACACCAGGGCCGCGTCTGGCACGGCAGCAACTTTGCAAGGGCCCGAAGGCCACGGCGTCTACAACATCCAACGGGGGCCACCGGCGGTGTCCTTCCAGACGCCGCCACCGCCCCCGGCAAACGGTCAGTACGACGCCCCCGCCCCCTCACCTCCTGCTCTTTCCCCATTCGCGCACGCTAGCCAGCTGCTCAGCGGCCTCGGCCAAGCGCACCCCTCCGTCCAGTTCCCACAGTTCACGGGCGACAACCCGAAACTATGGAAAACCCTTTGCGAGCAGTATTTCACCATGTTTGCTATTCTGCCGTCGTTTTGGGTACCCATGGCCACGCTGAACTTCTCTGGTTCCGCGTCAATTTGGCTACAATCCATTCAGAAACGGCCTGCAGAATTCGATTGGGAGTCATTCACTGCCCTTTTGTGCACACGCTTTGGCCGTGATCGACATCAAACGTTGATCCGTCAGTTTTACACTGTTCGACAAACAACTACAATCGGAGATTACATTGAGCAATTTGAGTCCATTATTAATCATCTCAATTTATTTCCTCACTCGTTTTGTGGAGGGACTCCGGAAGGACATCCGAGCTGTGGTGTTAGTTCAAAGGCCACCGGACCCGGACACTGCTTGTGCCCTGGCGCTGCTCCAGGAAGAAGTGGCTGATGGTGCGACATCCACCAGCCGGCGGCCACATGACGTGCCGGCGCGTGCAGGGCTGGCGCTTCCCCTGCCTCCACCACCAGCCCACCCCGAACCGGCGACGGTGCCCACAACAGCTGCAGACCGCCGCGGCACTGACGCTGCGCTAGCGGACACATCCAAGGTCAAAGCTCACCGGGACTACCGGCGCGCCCATGAATTATGCTTCAAATGCGGCGAGCGATGGGGGGCCGAGCACATCTGCCCAAGCACAATCCAGCTGCATGTGGTCAAAGAGATGCTCGTGCTCCTAGGGGCAGATTCAATCAACGACAGTGAGGGGGACATTCAACAAGTCCATGCCATCTCTCGACCAGCTCTCGACGGTGGCGTTTCGCCCAAAGCTTTCCAGCTATTGGCCACCATGCATGATAGAGAGGTGCTGATCTTGGTGGACAGTGGTAGTTCGACATCTTTCATCAACAAGAAGCTGGCTGATCAACTGACGGGTTCGGCTCCGTTGCCTCGACCCTCACGGGTTAAGGTGGCTGATGGTGGCGAACTCCTCTGCACAGAGTCCATACCGTTCTGTCAGTGGTCATCGCAAGGGCTCGATTCCGTCATTGATATGAAAATCCTACCGCTGGGAGTCTATGATGCTATACTTGGGATGGATTGGTTAGAGCAACACAGCCCCATGACAGTCGACTGGAAGAACAAGCACCTGCAAATCCCTACACCTAAGGGTCCGGCTCACTTATTTGGTCATGAATCAAATTCAACCACTTGTCATGTGATCAATAGTGCTCAACTATAGCAACTGCATCGCCAGGGGTCGCTCATGCACATCTGTTTGTTGTACCCAATCAGTGAGGAGTAGAGGAACACGCAAACAGAACCACGGGAGCTGAAGCATTTACTGGCTGAATTTGACGATGTCTTCGGTGAGCCGCACGGGCTTCCCCCTCGGCGTGCTTGTGATCACACAATACCATTGATGCCGAGGGCACAACCAGTCAATATCCGAGCTTATCGCCATAAACCTGAACTGAAGTCTGAAATTGAGCAGCAAGTGCAGGAACTACTACAGTCTGGTGTGATCCAACGCAGCCAAAGCAGCTTTTCATCACATGTCATCCTCGTTAAAAAGAAGGACGGCACATGGAGGATGTGCATCGACTATCACCACCTCAACGCGATGACTCGATTCAGCAAATTCCCAGCGCCTATCATCGAAGAACTTCTGGATGAGCTGCACGGCGCGTTGGTTCTCCAAATTGGACCTACGCGTGGGGTACCACCAAATCAGATTGGCCGAGGGCGAGGAGTTCAAAACAGCTTTCCAAACTCACTCAGGCCATTATGAATTTAAAGTGATGTCGTATGGCCTCGCGAGAGGGTCGGAACTTTTAATGGAGCGATGACAGACACCCTGCATCCCCTCCTGCGATTCTGCATGCTGGTGTTCTTCGACGACATACTTGTGTTCAGTAAAACTTGGGAAGAACACTTGGACCACGTGCGCCAGGTCCTCACCTTGCTGCTCGTGACCAATGGAAGGTTAAGAAATCCAAGTGCGAGTTCGGACAGTAGCAACTGTCATATCTGGGGCACGTCATCAGCTGTCAGGGGGTGTCCACTGACCCTAGTAAGATCCAAACAGTCCAATTGTGGCAAACACCGGGGGGTGTTAAGAAGGTGCGCCGGTTTCTGGGATTGGCTGGGTACTACCGCAGATTTGTGCGTGGATTCGGCATCATTGCCCGGCCTCTTTTCAACTTGCTCAAGAAAGGCGTGCCGTTCGTGTGGACCGATAACACCAAACAGGCTTTTCTTCTCCTGAAACAACAGTTGGTGTCCACACCAGTGTTAGCGTTGCCGGATTTCAGTAAGCAATTTGCAATTGAGACAGATGATTGCGACCGAGGCTTTGGGGCAGTTCTGCAACAAGAAGGACACCCTATTGCATTCATGAGCAAGGGACTCAGCCCGCGTTACCACGAGCTTTCTACCTATGAAAAAGAATACCTGGCCATTGTGGTGGCCGTGGACCAGTGGCGACCCTACCAGCAACACAATGAGTTCGTTATCTATACGGATCAGAAGAGTCTCATCCACCTTGAAGAGCAACGGTTGACTACCCCATGGCAACAGCGAGCTTTCACCAAACTGCTCGGGCTCTGATATGTCATCCGCTACAAAAAAGGCTTGGAAAACACAGTCGCAGACGCTTTGTCCAGTGCGCAATCACCGATCTCCTGTTTGACATCATCACATGCTGCCCC
The DNA here is from genome assembly GCF_018294505.1 of Triticum aestivum. Lineage (NCBI taxonomy): Eukaryota > Viridiplantae > Streptophyta > Magnoliopsida > Poales > Poaceae > Triticum > Triticum aestivum. Next base: position 514,147,693 of record NC_057804.1, read on the forward strand.
AGCTGGCTCGAGGATGTGGCTGCCAGCTATCACAACAATCCTCAATCTCAGAAACTTTCTGGAACAGTTAGCCATCAAAGAAGACCCCAAACAAAGATTCACTCTAGAGCAAGGGATTTTGCGATTCTGCAGGAGGATTTGGCTGGGCGGCACTGCAGTGATGCAGCAAAAGATTATCTCTGCTTTGCATGACAGCCTCATGGGAGGGCACAGTGGGTTTCCGGCCACCTTCAGGCAGATCAGGCGTCTTTTTGCGTGGCCCAAGATGAAAGCACACGTTCTGCAGTATGTGCGCTGCTGCTCTGTCTGCCAGCAAGCTAAACCCGACAGGTCAGCGTCTCCGAGCTTGTTGGAATCCCTGCCAATTCCTCAACAGCCATGGGACATGATCACCATGGACTTCATCAACGGTTTGCCTCAGTCGGGAAAAGCCAATTGCATCTGGGTAATCGTGGACAAGCGCACAAAATTTGCCCACTTCCTACCCCTAGCTCACCCGTACACAGCGGCTAAGGTGGCACTCCTCTGCATGTCGAGCATCTACAGGATCCACGGGTTCCCGCGCTCCATTGTCTCTGATCGCGACCCGGTTTTCACAAGCCACTTCTGGCGTGAGTTGTTCAAGTACGCGGGCACAGACCTGCGTATGAGTTCTGCTAACCACCCCCAGACGGACGACCAAACCGAAAGAGTCAGTCAGTGCCTGGAAACTTATCTGCGCTGCTTCGTCCACGCATGCCCCAATCGCTGGAGTCATTGGCTTCCCCTCGCACAGTTTTGGTACAACTCCTCGCATCATTCAAGCATCGGCATGTCGCCATTCCGAGCTATGTTCGGTCATGAACCTCGGATTTGGGGAATCTCGCCTACTGATGGGTGTCAAGTCCCTGCCCTCCAGTCTTGGCTGGAGGAGCGAGCGGTGATTCAAGACCTCCTACAACAACATTTGCATCGGGTGCAGCAGCACATGAAGACACGGGCAGACAAACGTCGCTCGCCAAGAACCTTCTCGGTGGGGGACCAAAGTTTACCTCAAACTCCAACCCTACGTACAAACGTCAGTGGCCAGGAGGGCAAACCACAAGCTATCCTTCAAATATTATGGGCCGTTTCAAGTGATCACCAAGGTCAGCGAAGCAACTTATAAACTAGAGCTCCCAGCGGGCTCTCAAATCCATCCAGTCTTCCATGTGTCTCAACTGCGCTAGTGCCTACGCCCGGGTACGCACCCTTCGCCTGACCTTCCACACCTTACTGATATTCCTGTCGTGCATGTGGCCATCCAACAGCACCGTTGACGCAAGAAGAATGACTCAATGATCGAGCAGGTCCTAGTCCGTTGGTCGAATCAAGCTGCTCTCGGAGACACTTGGGAGGACAAGCTCGCGCTGCAAGCGCGGTTTCCATGAGCTGAGGCTTGGGGGCAAGCCTCGTCCCAAGGAGGAGGGGATGTCAGCGCACCTTCCGTCACTGACAAGCAAGGCCCGGTCAGCAGCGACTCGCTACGCTCGTCGGCTGCCCAAAGGCCGTCACGCACCAAGAAGCCCAACTGGCGCAACACTGGGCCAGAGTGGACCCAGTGAGCCCAGCCCATGTCTGTACTTAAGCCGCAGCATCGAGTGGATCGGCATCCGGTGGATCACGAACCTGGTGGCGGCACGAAACCTAGTCTCCCTACTACTTCTCCTTCCTTCCCTCAAATTTGTGTATCCAAACTTGTAATCGAACCTGAGTGACAGCATACAGTCAATAGATCGTTCCACCACTCTCACTACCCTTACAGGGTATGCCTAGATGGCGCTGACAACCAGCGTATCAGCACCAGCAGCACGTCCGGCCGAGGCGGCACTCGCCTGCACGCCTTTCCTGCCTCGCTCGCAACATATCATGGCTCAAGCCTCGCAATGAAGCTCCGGGCAGCTGCGTCAGCGGCATCACGTCTAGGGTTTAAGGTGCGCACACGAGCTCACATTTTTATCAGCTGCTGTGACGCTGTTTCTGAATGTGAACAAGACTTTATTTTTTATCACACTGTAGTTTGAGGGGAATAAAACTAGCTTTAATATTGTATAGTGCATAGATAGGCTCATGCATGTTATCCTGACTAATGAATAGGGGTTGCCCTCACGCCTGTGGTGATGTACTTCTTCTCTGCAATTGGTTAATGCACACAAGCTGTCAGGAGGCTACAGTCTGCAATCGACTAGTTATGCTGATCTCTTCCAGTTTTTCAAAAATAGAAACTTACTACTTCCTCCGTTCACTTTTGTAAGTCATTTTAGACAGCTAAAAATGAACTGTTTTGTACATTGTCTTAATTGTCTTCAAGGCCTTATAAAAATAAACAAAGGGAGTAGTTAAGAAGCATCCTTACATGCCCTCATTTGCTTTCCATTACCCTCCCTATAGGAATTGTTAAGTAATGCCTTTTTTATCACTGTGAGGCATAAGCAGATGGTTAGGGGGCGTGGGCCAGCGCTGCTAGTTTCAACTTATACTAGAGGGCAACACATGTTTTACCGCGCCATTTTTTACTTATGAAATTAATTATTTTTTGTTCTTTTAAAAATTATTATAGAAATTCATATTCCGTGCATAGGCACAGTCCGTCGAGCAAGCACGGAACCCCACTTGCGCTATTGAGCCGGTCATAGGACGATCCTTCTTGTTTGCGAAGGTTCCATTCTATTTCTTTCTTTTCTTTTTCCTCTACCAGTTTCCTTTCTTTTCTTCTTTTTTCTTCATCAATTATTATTTTATATTTATGGAGTTTTTCGTTTCACATTTTAAATCATCTATAAATTTTCTGAATATTTTTTGAAATTATGGAACATATTCAAATTGACGATTTTTTTATATTTTAAGAAAAATTTCAAATTTGTGAATATATTTTCATATTCATGAAAAAAAATCACAAATGCCTTTTAATCCATGAACATTTTTAAATTCTTTTGACCAATTTTGAATACTCATGAACATTCTTCAGAATTCGTTAATATATTTTTCATATTCATGATCAATTTTTACATTAACAAAGAATATTTCAATTTGTGAATGTCTCTTAAAACCGGTGATTATTTTTTGAAATTTAAAAAATCCTGAATATTTTTTAGAAAACATCAAAGTATTTCAGTAGAAAAAATGGATGAAACAAGAAAAATTGGCTCCAAACCGATAAAAGATTCGCCTATGCAATAAGGGGTGCGGACCTGCGCGTTTGCTTGCAATTTTATTTTTCTAAAATAATAGGAATCATTTTAATAGAAAAATCGGCCAGAATATAAAGTCGGATGACAAATCGGCCAAGAAAAGAATCACCAATATAATATGCACTACATAGACCGCGGCGTGTTGGTTTTGCTTCTACGAATGACCCCATCAGACCGTTACAGATGAGGTCCAGTTTGAAAGAAAAAAAAACTATGGAGCCCTCCTAGGCCTCTATTCATTTTCCATATTTATGATTTTTTTTAATTTGCGAACATATTTAAGTTTGTGAACATTTGTTCTACTTTGTTAATATTTTAAAAATTCATGAAAAAACATATTCATGATTTTTTTAATCCGCGGCCATTTTAAACATTTTTTAAAATTCATGTTTTTCCAAAACTCTTAAACATTTTTTATAATTCATTAATATAATTTCCATGTTGTGAACAATTTTTAACCTGTGAAGTTTATTTAAATTCATGAACATTTTAAAATAATGTACAAGACCGCCACAACGAACATTTAAATTCCATGTTGTAAAATTCATGAACATTTTATAATAATCGGCGCCATATTTACTATCGTCACTGAATCCTACTTGACATAACATAACCATTTACCACATATGGCGCTTTTCATTATGCATACCAAGGTGGTATTCTTTATGTGTTGGCATCTATTGTTTTTTTTTAAACCGGGCATTACCCCTTTCCATTACTATGACATAACAGAAATACATAGTTCAGCGTCATAAGGAGACCGGAAAGGGGAAAGCGAGTTCGAGACACCACTGGGAAACCCACTGCAAGCACTCGTCATCGAGCAGCTCATCATGGGGCGAAAACCCAGTGCCATCTAAAACCACCTATCCTAACCAGAGCCAAACGAGGGGGTCGAAAGTAGTCTCCACATACACAGGAGGAACGGCTCACACTTGAGCACCAGGCAAAGACCCACGCAGGGGCGAGAGTACCAAAAGAAAACAAGTATCAAGACACTAACAGCCATAGTAGAGGGAGGAGGGAGAAAGCAGGTGGAAGTGACGGCTGCATCCCCATCAGTCCATTGCTGATCCCGCTGGAGCTGCACAAATCCTCATCATGGCAGCTGCATTAGTCTTGAGCATCTTGGCACCGCGCTCCATCGCTTCTCGTTCGGCTCCCACCATAAGACCTGCCCAGTAATTCATGTAACCACAAGCAGAGAAGACTACATCAAAAGGAGTTCTCAAAATTTTGCCCTCGAAGGTGGCCCTGTTACGACATAACCACATGGCCCAGCAGATCGCAGTCAAGCCAAAGGTATAAAACCTAGCCCCATCAGGCCAATACACATAGCACCAAGAGAAATACTGCCAAAGATTGTTAGGGCACAAATCTGTGCCGAACACGCAACCAACCGTTCTCCAAACCACCCTCGCAACCGGACAGGTGAAGAAGAGATGTTGGGAAGTTTCCCTGTTCTGGCAGAAGGAACACTTCGGGTTGCCAGCCCAATTACGTTTTTTCATGACATCTCGAGTCAGCACCGCATTTTGAAATAATTGCCAGAGGAAAATTTGGATCTTGAGAGGTAGCTTAGCCTTCCAGATCCACCTATAATTACATCCAGCAAGGCGGCTTTCCAGGTGCTTATACATGGATTTGGGGGTGAAGCGTTTGTTTTTACCAAGATTCCAAACGACCTGATCAGGTTCATCAGAGATCACCCAGGAATTCACCATCTTTTTCACCTCTTCCCATTGATTAGCAAGTCGAGGATGTAACCGTCTCCTAAAGAGATCTGGGGTCCCCTCGCCCCTGGCCTTGGCCACAGTAATCAAGTCTCCTAAAGTATTCTTTATGTGTTGGCATCTATTGTTGGGTCTTAATGTGATGTCATCCAGTGTTGGAGGCGACTAGCATTGTGACATATGTCCAATCGAGTTGAGTGGTTTTTTTTTGCATTGTTACATATTTTATGACGAGTTTATCTCAATGATCTTTTTTTTTTTTTGCGGTTATATCTCAATGACCTGACGGAGCCAACAAGGAATTGTGGCATGCATTGAGTCATTGTTTGTCTAAAATGTTGCAGTATTTTGCACCTCTTTTACAGACAACGGAAAAACACTGCAGTGATGTTCTATGTGAGCTGAAAAAAATGTTACTTGGAGGTGGGGATTCCATTTTACAATGTTAGATCATTTTTTACACGGTGGTTAAATCACCTTAGCACTGACACCTATTTTCTTTTGTTGCGGGTAAACTCACCTGACTGACACCTGTCATAGCGCTGTTTTTACGGCTGCAGTGCCATCTGAATATTTCCTTTGAGCCTGGGGAGCACCAAAAATCCACCCGCTGATTCAAGGATCGAGCAGTAGTAATTTGCTTGTAATAACAATACAGAAAAAGAGAAGGATTCATGCTGCCCGAGAGGGGCGGTGACGGGTCGACAACGCATTGCATGCAGGTTGAGGCATCAGATCAAGCGTGAGGGGCCGAGAGAGCTACAGGAGCTGGCCGTAGCCATACCTCTTTACTGAAAGTGGCGCCGTCGTGTCGCCGTTTGCGTCAGTTCACTTCACTAAAAGTGGATCCTGATTCCTGATTTGAACGCGGATGTGAGCTAGCGAGGAGGCCGGTTTCTTCTTCTTCTTCGTTGCACGACGAAATTCAGATTATTGTCCATCTCTTGTAAACCCATATCGTAAGAGTAAGATGGCCTCAGTTTAGAGCATGAGGTCCTTGTGTAGGCAAAGCAAGCCATGCATGTGTAAACGTGAAACTGAAATTCTTACACTTGTACAAAGATGACAATTTCAGACAAGAAATTAAGCGGACAATCTCATCATTTTTGCACACGAGGGGGCACATAGTCAGGCGGTTTATTCTCTATAGAGTTACTCTGCTGCTACTAGCATCAGAAGGCACTGATCCAGGATTCAGAACATACGAACCGAAAGCTTCAAACAACTACTGGAAAAAGTAAACAACTCCATTCTCCTCATCGTTGTGCCATGCATGCCGGTGATGAGCACGCCAACGCCGTACGGCTGATACACTTGATCGCCCGCACCGATCACTCCACGAAGGAGCCGTCCAGCTTGCGGACCTGCACCTTGAGCTCGTGGTCCTCGCCGTCGCTCCCGCGGAGCGCGCGGAAGAAGCAGGTGTCGCCGACGGTGAGGCGGTTGTCCACCAGGAACTGGTGCCACCCGTACTGGCATCGTCGTCGCGCTGGTAGTGCCTGCGGCACATGCTCATGTCGAACACCTTGACGGTGAGCACGGCGTCGCCGTCGAAGCTGAACACGAGGAAGTAGCCGAGCCGCAGGTCGTGCGCGCGGGCGAACTGCTCCCAGCCGCGCCCTAGGTACATGTGGCCGTCGGCGTCCAGCACCACCTTCACGTCCCACAGGCTGCGGCGCCCGCTGCCGGCCTCCCGCAGCTTCACTTCCCGGGGCTCACGTCCGGCGAGCACCTTGGCGAACTTGTCTGGCATCCTCTGCGACGTGGCGTGGGTCAAGCAGCAGTTGGAATTGAACAAGTGTTGAACCAACCAAACCAAAGTACCAAACCCAGAGCCCAATGACCAAGCATCACGGTGTAGAACCCAGAAACGTACGTACCAGTTTCTTCAAGGACTTGGAGAGCATGATGATGAAGAACTCGAAACCTGACGAGTCAATGGGAAAGGCCTTCTCCTCTTCCATCGTAGTCGTAGCAAAACCCTCTGCTTCTTCTTCTTCCTCCTCCTCCTTGCCTCTGCCCTCTCCTCTCAATAGTGTGAAGCAATCATATAGGGAAGGAAAAGCAGCGATGTAACAACAGATTCCTCCTGCTTTATTCACGTGTGTAGAAAGACGGCAGCAATACGGCTTGTTGGGGCTACTTCAGGAACATCTCCAGCCATTACGTGTCGAGCTCCAGTGGTGGGCTGCCTATGTATTGTGAGCTCCTAATTAACTGGCCTAGCAACAAGGGCATAATCAAACATCAGAGGCGGTACCAAACACCTTTCAACCCCACCATATACAGGAAATGAAATAACGTATTTGTATAATCATCCGCAATACAGGCAGTCACATGGCGGGACATACCCGAATAAGAAACCAACAGATTTTAAACTGAAAATAAACTCAGCAATCTCATGTGCAATCAGGCCTACTGTCTCATTGCCCATATAGGGAATACTATACCAGAACTTCAAAGGCCAGCGATAGGAAGACAAATGTTTCTTTACCATCATAGGATTGCAGACAAATCTTGCTGCCACCGAAAGTGCTCGGCCAATAGAAATAAGATGGTGTAGGCTTAGACAGGAGAGTACATAATATGCTGATAGTCAATGACTGTAGATCCACATGAAAGAGACAGTCTACTCATTTTTGTATGTTTTGTATTTATTGACTTCTTTACCGAATCAGATTGTGGGGAGACTGATATATACAAAGATTACAATTACTTCCGACTAATGAGGAAAAAATAAGTTCACTCGCAAAACTAGCGTAAATCAATGCCTTCATCCAGGGCTGTGGAGCCCATCATCACATTTGAATCAATCTGCTTGTCAAACTTCTTCCTTCTGCGTGCTTCAAACTCCCCGAATCCATCCATCTGCAACAGATGAGAAAGGGAATTAGGATTAAAATTAAAATTAAAATTAAAATAGTGTTGATTCAGTTGCAGGAATCTGTAGCGTCCTCATGTCACTAACTTGCTGAAACTGGTCCATCGAGATTGGGTTGCTGTGCAGTGACAAGTTCTGAAGAGCCTTGCAATCCTTCAGCAAGTTTGGGGGAAGCTGCAGCCAAAAAAGGAGTTTGAGGATGGATCATGGATGGCTCCTTAATTGCTTCTTCTTTCATAATGGCATGGACAATATGTACATAAAGTGCACAAGATAGTCAAAGATGCCAAATAAATTCACTGGCACATACCTGACGAATTTTGTTTCCATTCAATGATACAGATTTGAGGCAAGCAAGGTTGCAAATTGATGAGGGCACATCTTCGATTGTATTTCCTGAATATTATTTAGCATGAAGGTTAGCCAGAGGTAGCTTTGCTCAACACATAAAGCCGAACAGCATTATCCTAAGAGGCAGTGATTTGACAACCGTAAATTATTTGCAGACTAGCAAATGGTAATCACTACTTAATCGACATTTAAACTTCTGGATATTTGTAGACGCTAAGGCAAGATAACATTCATAGCAAAGTAATCATTACTAGATCGACATTTAACGTCCTGAACATTTGTAGGCAAGAAGGCAAGATAACATTCACAGCATGGTAATCATTAGTAAATCAACATTTACATTTCTAGACATCTCATTTATATAAATGGTACAAGTTCTTAATTTTATGAAAGAAAAGTTCATCAAAAACATACATCCATTAACATGAAAATAATGATAGTAAGCAAATCTTAAGTTGATTAACCGGTTCCTTCATTCATCCAGAGCACAGCTAGTTGAGCTGATCCATACCACTTTCAGGCTCTGAGAAGGTAATATCAATGATCTCTGCGCCAAATGTCAAGGTAATGTCGATGATCACTGTGCCAAATGTTGATTTAGTATTGATTTCTCTGCTGTGATTGGTGCCTTGCCTTCTCCAGTTCTATATTTTTCTTCTTTGTATATATTGCGAAGTGTTGAAATTACTAGGTACAGATGTACTTTGTTGATTTTGTATGGACAATTATCGAAATTGTATCACCTTTATGTTTCTTATATCCCGTATTGACAAATTATGGAAGCTCTACCATTTCCATGTTTCTTGTGCTATTTATTAGTCGGAACGTACCTTGCCTGGCCAGTGGCCACGATTACTAGTGCAAGCAAAAAAGCGGAGAACAGGAAACTCAAATTATATAGGACTAGTAGTATTACAGAAACAAGCGGGTTTTACCATTAGCCTGCAATTCTTCCAGGGACTTGCAGCCTCCTATTGATTCGGGAAGGGCATTTAGTTTGTTATCAGATACATTGAGTAGCAGCATCTGCATCAGTCAAACACAAAATGATGGTAAGCTATTGACAACAACACGACATAGATCCACAATACCAAAAAAGGATAACACTAGGGCATTGACCATTACAAAAAAAATACGCTTTTGAATATTTAATGGTGATACAAAATGATGAAATGCAGACTGAATCATTTCATAAAATTAACTTATTTGACTAGACAGAAAACAAAGAATACTTCTGTTGTGAAACAAAACTCAATACTGACTGCATCTTTATGATTTTCGGAAATGAGACATGCTTGAAAACAAGTCTTTTGCGGAGATAGGCTAAGTTTGGCATATTGAACCAAATAAAAAACTTACATTGCACAAATCTCCAACACTTTTAGGTAGGCACAGCAAAGAATTCTGAGAAACTGTAAGCTGCTGAAGATTTGATAGAGAACCCACTGAATCGAAAAAAAGATCATGTGAGAAAACGGAAACAAAAGTTAGTAGAATAATGGTATGAAAGTCATAACTCTGTACTAACTCCTTGTTAGGGCAAGGTTTTAGACTAGAGCCTAGGCCACCTTTGTTATGTACTAATAAAATAATAAACCTAGGTAATACTTTGCTTGTTTCATTTCCATTCTTACAAATAATATAGATAAGATGTATGAACTAACATTCTTCAGGCAAGACAGTGATCCTATTTCTGTCAAGCGTGAGGATTTTAAGGTTCCGCAGGTATCCAATATTAGCTGGAATGTTTTCAATCAAATTACCAGCCAAAACCTACAGGAACAAGAGAAAACATCACTATCAAGCCGCCATTACTGAGAATAAACAAATGGAAGAATCGTTGCTTGCAAATACACATCTCTAAAAAAATCCAGGACGGTTTTTACTAAGAATGCTTACCAGCCTTTGCATATTCACAATGGTACCAACTTCCTGGGGAACCTCAACTGCAAAATCAAAAGAACGAATTGTCGTTGCTCAAGAAAATACAATTACAAACATCAAAGATGTGAAAACAGCTTATGCAGTTTCAGGCAAGACAGCTTATTCAGAACAGGAATTCAGCCAGTAAGATGCAAATTGCCCAGCACGGGTTTTGGATAAGTTGTATCCACAAACTGGTAGAAAAAGAAATGCAAGAAAATAAAGGGTCCAATTGTAGCAAGTTGGCTTGAAATAAAGCAATTGCTCACATTGTGAAGTGAAAAATAAATGTGCATATAACTTCCAACCAGTTTCTTTCTGACTAAGTACAAGAAAGTGAGACAATACCAAGCATTAATGTCTATCACCCTGAATGGAGATAACTACTTGAAATTTCTGATTACCTATCTTGTTATTTGTCAAATCCAGAGTTCTAAGGGAATTTCCCACTTGCAGAACTTCATGTGGTACCACCTGCATGGAATGATATTAAGCAACTCTGGAAGAGAAGTGCAATGTTACAGTAAGAAGTGCAGAAAAGCACCCTTTTTCATGTAGACATAATAAGTTCACTTATAAGCTAAATATTTGAAATATGAGAACAATCTAATAGGAAATATTTATACGAGGAAAAACAACTGAGTAAGCACCATATGGATTTCATTTAGTGAACCAGTACCGATATCAAGCCCTTGTGCTGCTGACCTGAGGAGCCATGTGTTTTCTGGCTCCTTGCTGGATTTCAGAAGGCCATGGACAGCGGTACAGAAGGTAGCGCTCAACACAGACACCACCTTCTGTTGGAAGTTCACACTTCACGCACATGCGGGTATTGCTCATCATCTTAGGCATACAGGATTCAGTTCCTAGGCTTAATGTGAAGCTGAGATTTCGAAGGTCTGGGCATCAACAGCAGAGTGGCGTCTTCATGTGTGGTTAGAAAATTGAATACTGACAGCAGACCGCTGCTAGCAAGCCAATAGCCCAGCACCTATATATGCCCTCTATGCATCGAAAACTGTTCACCCACCTATGTGCTAGAAACCAATTCGTGTGGCAGTTATGGGACAAGCTGCTGCTATGACGGCTTCACTCCTTCAGGGAAAATTACTTGGTATACTGGAGGTTTGCCTCCCTAATTGACGAGCTACATTCAACTGGCAGTAAGCGCTCTCGGTCCTGTTAATGCTTGTAGTTTGGGAAGCTTCGAGCAGAGAAGCAGGCGTATGATTCAGACAAAAGAAGCTTCCATCAATGCGTTTTCCGAGAATTAAAAATAAAAAAGACGAGGCAAACGCCTGGCTGTTGGCCAGGGCACGACACCTGCCAACACAATTGGGGCCTCTGTGTGGCTGGGTGAAACAACTAGTGCTTACCTCATTAGCCTCACCATTTTGGTTTTCAAGGATACTCATCATTTTGGTTTTCATCCGCTTTCAAGCTACAGGTGCTTACCTGCAGTTTGTAACTTTGTATTTTTCTCATCATCTATCAATGAAACTGTCAGATAGCCTTTTGATTTAAAAAAATGTTAACTTAGAAGTACATCGTTGCAGGCTTGCAGCAGTAACATCGGTACACATGGGTACATTTTAGGCATACCTTTAGCAGTACTCTAGAGTTCCCAGAATGCTCAATTTTGGAGTGCCAAGTATGATAATCTTCCTAAGGTTGCATTTCTTATAATATAATGACTAAAACCAGCCATTAAAGGTGGCAAGTTAAATGCTTATCTGTTTATCGTGTCAGCTAAAAGGTTATTTCAGCCAAAAGAAAAGCAACACAGTTCCAAGTTAGTGCATCACCACATAGGATGGCATACTTTTAACTTTTATATCGGCAAAATTGCGCTTTCCTTCCACCTAGGAATCCTCCATGGATACTCAACCAGTTAATCAAACGGGCGATGTACCATCACTCAGAAAAGCATCGTCGCTCGTACTCTCAACGTATAATCATCCGACATTCAGGGGAGCTGATGCGGTGGACGCCCCCAAAATGTCAATTTACAGGAAAGGGGAGGGGGGGCTGTGGGCGAGGATAACCTTCAGTTTGGCGTCCCGGAGGGCGACGATCCCGGTGGAGCGCCAGCGCGTGACGCGGGTGGCCGGCGAGTCCGAGCTCCGGCTGCTGCAGCAGCCCATCTCCGCCGCCGCCGCCGCCCGTCGCCCGCGCGAGGGCGAAACTCGCAGATGCTTTCCCCTCCGATTGTGGAAGAGATTTTGTTTCAGGGGGAGGGGCGGGCGACGACTTCGGCGAGGAGGCAGTTGGGGGCGGCCGGCGGGATCTGCCTTGACCTCGTCCACTCGCTGTCAGCTGGGACCACCGCTGGGTGCCTCTCCCCGCAGGGCTGCGGGTCCCCGTGCTGCTTACCTGGCATCTCGATCTTGTCAAACGGTTATCTATGAGACTGACAGTGGCAGGCAACAGACCAATTTTTGATTATTTTTTATTATTATGAACAGACAAGATTGCCTCTTTGTAAATTTGCAATTCTACACTTCCAGTTTTTTTTTACAGTAACTAGACTTTATTTCCCATATATGCCATATCGTATATCAAAAGATGACAAATAAAGTCAAGGATCACAACATCCCAAGAACCAGAAGATTTCGAGCTAAAGGATTGTCTGGCTAATTCATCCGGTACCTAATTGGCTTACAAAAACTTTTAAGGGCATCGATGTTTTCTCCAGAGTTTGGATCACAAGGCCTTTTTACCAGCTGACGGCGCTGCCACAAGAGGAACCATGTTGCAACTACCGCCAGTTGTGCCATCGGGAGCCCATCAACAACATCACTGAGTTTTATTAAAAACTCCATGGTGACTGATCCTGATCTGTCATTTGCAATTGCTCTCTGTAGAGTGTCCGAAAATCCCAGCTGATCACACTTCTTTTACGCGGCAACAACTGAAAAGAGTATGCCATCTTCGGCATGAGCCAAACAGTGCGGGCATCTTCATTGACTCCATTGCTCTTACCGTTTCATCTGATTTTATTTTTTAAATGTCTCTAGAATGCTTTGAAAATTGTAACCAGCTAGTTTTGATTAAACAAAAACTCTTGGGTGTGTTTTGTGAATTAACAATAGGATTACCAACTGTAAAACAAAATCATCTTGTAGTTTTGTATGGTCATCTTAATTGTCAAATTATCTTTGAATACTTGCCCATTGTACAAGGAAAATATCTAATATGAAAAATCAATTAAGACGTCCATTCATTTGGGCACCCTTGCCTTTTGCGATAGGGGATGATCGGCTCGGCTACCATTTCTCCCTCCATCCATGGCAGCTAGAAATCACGAGTGCCATCTTCTCCGGTCCGGTTATGAAGGTGATGTTCTATCGTTAGCAATGGCGCACCACCATTCTTGACCAAAGTGAAATTGCACCACTCATCCGTATGCAGCTGAACGAGGTCCAGTAGGGTTGGAAACATGGACATTCAGGGTAGTCACCTAGAACAAGATATGAGATAAGGCACGCGATTTTGGGTTAGGCAACAATCATATCAAAGGACTAGCGCATTTAATTCATGCTTACGGGTACAGCACACTTGAGCAAACTAGCTAATTAGAATGTGACCTCAGAATTGTTCAATACTTCTCCAGGAGTCAAAATGCATACAAGCTTATCTGGAAAAAATTAACTAAATAATCATTTAAAAATTATTAGACCCTTACCAAGCATATTTGCAGACATAGCCTTTCTAGCTACACAAAATGGTCTTAGACTAGTCACAATGGTGAGTAACATACACTAGTAACATACACATATCCCTAGACTATGTTACTACCTTCATAGTGGGTAGTAACATAAGTGTGGTGACATGCAAAGCTTCATTTATTAGGTTATAGACTCATATTGCATCGGGGCATGTGATGTTACAGTAACTAGCTAAGTTACTATAACTACCTCTCTCCTCATTAACTCACTGCCACATAAGCAAATTTGCTGAGTTGGACTCGATGTTACTGCTGAAGTTACTCCCACTGTGGCTAGTCTTATGTTGCACAAGAAAAACTACTGCACCATGAGTTTAGACCTGGGTCGATGCATAAAAAAACGTTTTATATTTAGATACAGAGGTAGTAGCTACCAAGCTTTCTGGCCATCCAAACCCATTAGCAGTGGTGGAGGGACACATAGGGCGGGGTAGGGCAGCCGCCCGACCTAACAGGTGTAGTAAATATTCCCTACTATTCTGCTTCTATGCCATGGCCACAGGCCAGCTTGAGCTCAGGATGGCAACTTTGCTGACTCAAAAGTCACCAGGACACAAGATAGACGACCGATGAGCGAAATATCAGGGCCTGAGCAGCTGGGCTTTACACATTTAAGGCACATGAGAGTTAATCAGGCTAGGCTTTACTTACATTCCTTTACGCTTAAACATCAACGAAGCTTTCATATAGTTAAAAATCGATGAAATGTCAAAAAATGTAGTACAAGCTTGGTGAGGTATTTTTGCATGTGCTAATTTCATTTCAATATGTTTCTACACGGATTTGTTGTCATAAATCTAACATCAAATACTCTTATTAGTATGTATAAAACAACGATCATGATTTCACCCTACCAAAATTTCATACCGTCCTCTGCCACTGTCCATCAACATGGCCAAAATGGTTAGTTTATCGACAAAAGTTTGGTGATACAGCATCATTTTTATTTCAAATAATAGTTACTCCCTCTGTAAACTAATATAAGAGCGTTTAGATTACTAAATTGGTGACCTAAACGCTCTTATATTAGTTTACGAAGGGAGTACATAATAAAAATAAACCCATTAATGGTGAGGACAATATAGTCGAGCTTTCAAGCACCAATCAACTACAAGATGGTTAATTGCTCTCCCAAAACAGACTTCTTTCGCTCATTTGATGGAACGATGGTCAGGCCTGGATCAACATTACAGAGATGTACTGAGTATGTACTTGATGTAATAGACATATATAAAGACACCCAGTTTACTGATATAGTAATCACCAGTACAAATAACATAGCTAGTGACCTTGAAGTCCTAAATGAATCAAAGTTGTCAGAACAATGGTAAGAGAGAACACCAGACACAAGGGTTCCTAAAAAATTGGTCTGACCGAATGTTGCTCTAAACACTGCATGAAGTAGCCTTGGCGGTAAGGAGTCACAAGAGAATCCGTCAAAAAAAGTTTCTCTGGCTTGTGGATAATTCGGTAAGTGGGAATTTTACCATCCAAGCTCAACAATATTGAATTTACTTTTTCATTTGTACTGCGCATGTTTTCCAATCTAATTTTACTGGAAGAAGTCTTTTGATTACACTGGTTAGTTCTGCAGACAATTGCAATGATAACTTCACGGTTTTAATTTGCACACCCATGGAAATTATGAAACAGAAACTTCAGTTGGTCAAACTCTGAAGAATTATATTTGTGACTTGCTCAGCACTCATGAGCTGTATGATAAGAAAAAAATGTGTACCTCATATGCTTACCTTTTAATGCCGGAATGCTAGGATAACCGCAACGATGAAAAGTACCAAGAGAGCAGCATTCCCACCAGGCAAAATATCTTCACATGAACCAGGTGACCTGGAGGATGAAGAAGCAAAACAAAAATGTTGAACAAAATGGAAGTTTACAGTTTAGATACTCAAAATATTGATGCTAACCTACTCTTTTGAGGTTCTTATATAATAAATTATATCATCCTTCACAAGATTAAATATTTCTTGCACATAAAATGACCGCTATCACATAAATTAGTATATTACATGATTCTACTCACACACGTAATGACAAAAAGGCCATCGTGTGCTCTGAAAGCTGGAGGCAAAAAATCGACAGTTTGACTACAGAACGAACAAAGACAAACGATTGCATAACTGAAACTGATAAATCGTTAGTGGTTCCACAAACTATACAGCGTCTGTTTAGAAGAATGACATGTTCACATCCAGAAAAGAGGTAGAGGAAAGGGCCGGAGAAGTGTGTGATTGCATTATGCAAGAACCTGAGATGTCTTATTGTCAGGCTAATCTGAGTAGTACTAAATGTCCTGTAGAAAATTTTAAAGGGGCAGCATGGTTTCAGACAAAAAAAGTGTAGCAGTGTTGAACTACATTGTTTGCTGGTCAAGCTGGAGGGTCTGGGCACAGACATTCAGACAATTTCCCTATTTACAGCCTTATACTTTTACTATCTCCATAACTTTATCTTCCCAAATCACATATACTGAATGCAAACTCGGATACTATAGCCAGAAAGTTTCTACGTTACAATAAATTTTGGTGGTCTTCTTGACATTCAAAGAGCTGCAGACCTATTTACTCTATGTTGAGTTGAACATATAAAGCTATATCATGAAAAGAAGTAACTGTAGCTGTGTGGAAACTCAACAGGTCCAGAGTATTCATACTTTGTTTGCAAGTTATAGAACCAGCCACTTCGAACTTTATACATAAATGTTGCTAGAAAACATGCTAAACTCATCTAATTAATGCAGAAGGAACACATCAGTTATCAGGATTTTCCTGTGGAAACAAGGATGGCACAAAGCAGAAGGTCTCAAAACGTGAAGTATAAAAGGGGACTAGCACCAATCAACATTTTATATTTACTGATAAGAATTGGAGCCATTTGAGTCAGTTAAACAAACACGGAACTGTTGAACATCAGACAGTTGTGAGCACTTCAAGAAATACTTAATTAAGTTACTTAGTCCCCATTCAGCAATGCCGACGGATATTAGCCAAGGCATTGAGCATGAATTAGCACCCCTGATTACATATTTAAGTACTCTACACTTCATTTTCCCATTATTTCAGCATGTATATATGACCATTGGTGGTTGGTTTGGATTTTATATTTTTTACCAATGCTGCTAACTATATACAGTAGTATGTATATTCTTTAAAAGAAATATGGCCTAGTGAACATTACCTCTTCTTCCGTGACCGATGAATCCAGGCCATTGCAGGAGGCAGGATCCCAAACAAGAAGCAGTTTGCATAAATCCCGGCAAAATCTAATGCCTTGGCAAACGCTGTTGAGAAGAATGATACAATAAATATGGGAATGATCAGCACTGCCAACGTAAGAACCACCTCGTTCCTGCCATGACCACCACCAGCATTGGACAACTCCACACTTCCTTGCTTCGGAGAAAATCTGTTAACAATCAACTGCAAAGTGTCTTCCAACTGCTTCGGGAAGCTGACTGCATATCCTATCAAGCTCGTCGCCAATGCAGCAAACGCAAAGCCTCGAACAGGAGCCAATGCTGCTGGATTCACCGAGAGAAGAAGCTTAATAGGGTCATCGAACCTTGCACTGCCGGTCGCACCTGCCAATCCTAGAATGACAGCATTCCATGACAAAACCATGACCAATGGTACAGCACCCCCAATGAGAATTGCCCTGCGTGCATCATACACCGAGTCACCTACAATCTTGCAGATGAATGGCGTGATCACGTGGAACCCAAGCGTGAGCACGGTGACCGGAATGGCCGGCAAGATGGCACCAGGGCTCCAGCACGCGTAGCCAAGCGAATTCAGCATGCTGCTCCGGCCGACGGAGACGCCTGTCACCACAAGCGACGTGATCGAGACGAGCATCAGGCCGCACAGGACGCGGTTGACGCCATCGACAGCCTTGAACGGGAAGAACGCGATGAGCACCCCGGCGAAGCACGGGAAGAGCGCGTTCGCCAAGACCGGATTCACCGCGGGGAAGAGCTGGGAGACCAGCGAGCCGATGCCGGCTACGCAGGCGACCATCAGGGAGAAGCTCAGCGCAGCGTAGACGACGGCAACGACACCGCCAAAGGTTGCCCCCAAGGTGCTCGACGCAAGTCCTGTGAAGCTGACCTCGTCCACGCCCCCACTCTCCATGGCCGCGAAGCTGAGCTCGGCGACGAGGACGATGGAAGACACGACGTAGGCCCAGGAGAGCAGGATGGCCACGGTGGAGGGGACCGTACCGGAGCGGATGGTGGCCGACGGCAGCGCCAGCATGCCTGGCCCGACCGCCGTGCCGATGATGAGGCTCACCGCCGCCCAGAAGCTCTTCTTCTCGCCGTCGCCGGACACACTGGCCTCGACGACGGGTGGCGGTTGGGCGGCATCGGTGTTGCTGCACCGCCACCGCCATTGCCGCCTTGGCAGTGGCCATGGCCGTGGTGGGGGGTTCTTGGATGC
Organism: Triticum aestivum; assembly: GCF_018294505.1. Lineage (NCBI taxonomy): Eukaryota > Viridiplantae > Streptophyta > Magnoliopsida > Poales > Poaceae > Triticum > Triticum aestivum. The sequence goes on from NC_057804.1 coordinate 514,165,974, forward strand.
TAGGATTGGGGCTCTGAGCGTTCTTGGCTTGAGAGGGCGGTGTCCACTGGGAGAGGGCACGGCGGTGAGCGGTGAGAAGGTGAGGTGGCGGCGGCAGCAGAGGAACATGGCTGCTGCAATTTGGCAGGTCAAAGGTAGGTTTTTTCCGCAATTGCAAGGTGAAACACTGTGGCTTGGAGTTCTTCTTTGACTGCTGAAGACACTCAGAGAGTCCCTCAGAGAGGGATTGGGTAGGCAGGTGATTTTTATTTTTTATTTGGCGCTGGGACGCGTGGGTCGGATCTGATTGACTGAGCCGCCGAGAGTCACCATTGCAATTGCAACACAGGACGTGTTGCAAAAAAATCTGTAACATATATCTTTTTTACAACAAAATTTATTTTGCATTTTTTTGCAACAGAGGTCTTATTGCAATTTTTTTGACAACAGAGATCTCGTTGTAATTTTTTATTTTTATTTCTGTAACAGAGGTCTTGTTACAACTCTTTTGCAACAAAGATATTGCTGCAGCAACTCACTATAGAATCGGGATTATTCTTGGATTTTTTCACGATTTTCAGCGATGCGCGTTTAGTGGGAGAAGATATTTCTGTCGACTACGAGGCATTTGCAATGACTTTGTTAATCTCAAGATGATATGTCGGCTCAGTCTCTCGAAGGTGCTCATAGGTGTAGGACTTGCGTGTGTATTCATAGGGATGAATGTATGTGCGTATATATGAGCGTCGGCGTCTGTACTGTGTTCTAAGAAAAGAAACTCACTATAGCGGATCAGTGACACCTGTCGCACGGAAGAGACGGCGGATGCTTGCGTGCAATTCGCCAGCTGAAGCCAAGCATTTTCTTTTTTTTTTATAAGAGCAATTCTCTCAAAAACCTCTCCCTGTTGTACGTGCAATGCACGTCATGTTTGGGACTCCCTTCGATTTAAATATGACGGGGCAGATCTAAAACCTCTCCAATGGCAAATGGCAAGTGGGGCGCGATTGTTGGGTTGGTGGAGAGGAGCTTCGTGCTCCCGTAGCATGCTCCTCGCTTGCGAGGTTTGGTCCATGGGCTTGCAGGGACTGGTGTTTTCTAGAAGTGGCATGCTTTCTACGCGGAGGTGTGTGACTTCAACGAAAATTGTGCAATGCATTCGTCGTTGCAGGGAACGACGAGTCTGTGGACGTCGTTCTCCTCCTCAGAGGCGTTGCTTTCATGCCCATCATCTCTAAGTCTTCCGACAACCTCGTTTTTGCTATGGTAGCCCTCCCTCGACGTCCACATGTGCGGTGCCCTTGTGCGTGCAGCGATGCCAAGGTTCACTCTAGGGCCCTCGTGATGACGCCGGTTTTTCTCGTTGTGTTCTTGGCTTCTCTTAGACAGCGTGCTTCTTGGTTGGGAAGGCCATCTCGGGATCTGGGGGTTTGCTTCTTTTAGACAGCGTGCTTCTTGATTGGGAAGGTCATCTCGGGATCTGGGGGTTTGCTAGGATCGTTGCCATGCCACATGGGTCGCTGAGGTATCACCCACTTGCCAGGTTCCATCAAGTGTGATCAGTGGTTGTCTACAATCGTCTCCAGCGTTGGAGGTTGGAGCATCGGCGAAAGCCTAGCTGGATCTTTTTCTTGTCGATAACGATGTTTGTGGACACTGTTCTTCTCCTTGGAGACATCGTTTTATCTGCCTCTCCTCCTTTAAACTACTACTTCCTTGTACAACCTGGAACGTCGCTTCGTGTTCTCCTTGGGAGCGGTGCCCCGAGCTCTTCGAAAATTTGAGCTCATTGTCAAGATCAAGTGGGCTCCTTTAGTTATTTTTCTTTAGTTTAACATTGCTTGCTTTTTGTTTACTAGGTTTCCTGCTTGGACCCTTTGTACTTATATTGTAAACCTAGAATCCCCAATGGGGTTGGTGTGGGTGTGAGCTATCTTTGTAAGCTGTTCGGCCGTTGCTTTATCTACAAAGAAAGCGAGGCGAAAATCTTTTTCGGTAAAGTAAGAAGTTCAACATATGGACAAGAGGTGAGAGTATCAGTGTACACATAACCAAACAACCAAATGTTGCATCTAGGCAGCACAAACATTAACCAAACGCGGTGCTTGTGTTTCTTCTCTCATGTAACTCGTGACTTTGTGGGCAACCAAACGACTCGTGCACAACATGGACTAGAGATTGTATTATATCACCCCATACACACACCGAGGCACACTCCAGGGAAACACAAAAAATAGCACGGCAATCAAACACACCATATATAAGCTTTTCTGCACTAGTATAACTGCCGCACATCTTAACAGAAGATAAACATCATCCTCTCGGATGCTCTTTGTTGCCATATTTTCCGCACATGCGCATAGATACACATATGCGATTAGTCCATCGATCGAGCAACAAGCTTATTCACGCTCGAGCTATTTATAAAGTTACACGACCACTTCAGGATATTGGGTCGGGCAATAATGGTACCGCCCGAAGACAGTCTCTAAGTTGCACTCCTCCCGCCCGACGATGCCCGCGATGAACTCCCTCGTCAACTTTTTGCATCCGGACATGTCCTTGAGGAGGCTGCCCTTAACCACACCCTCCTTAGTCACTCTCCCATCCATGAGGATGTGCAGCACCTCGCACCGGCACAACTCCGGGACCTTGGACAGTTCGTCGCAGCACTGCCTCTTCAGCCTCTCGGCGGAGAGGTAGTAGCCGCATGTTTGTCTGACCGCGTACTCGCGGCAGGCGTTAAGCGACTCGTATGGGATCTCCCGCCCTGGGACGCATCGGTCCCTGAAGCTGGCCGACGCCGCGGCAAGTACGGCGAGCAGGATGGCGGTCGAGAGGATGAGCTGGTGCTTGAACGCCATTCTCAACTCCTCCTTTTCAAATGGATGGGGTGTTGTTGGATCTTGGCTAGATGTATTGCATGTATATATACTAGGAGAAAGGAAGATCGATGATCTTTGCTTAGTGGGTACTCATGTGTCTTTTGCCCTTTTTGCTTTTACGTTGGAATCCCGCGTAATGGAAACTTGGATGTCATGTACGATAAAAGGCTAACTAATTAATCTTTTCGACAACAGAATTTGTTCATGTACGATAAAAGACTCATGTGATCTAACACTAGCACTTCAAGTAAACCTTTATTTCGTTTACGTGTGGATCGAGATCATGCTTGTTAAACCAACCAAATGTTGTTTTTATTTGCAGTCAGCAATCATGTGAGAAGATGGGGAAAAACCTAGTAGAATTTGGAGCTTATGGCAACATAATTTGGAGGAAAATGCGGGTTGGGGGTTGAGTGGAAGAATGGCCAGATTTGCTGCCACTGGGTTCCTAACTTTCTCAGCGTGCAAGGCATGAGTTATCTTATCACATGTGGTCAATAGTTGTATCTATGGTCTATATGGCATTATTTTCTTCTACATTTACTTCTTATGTGATCCAACACTAACACTTCGTGTGAACTTTCATTTGGTTCGTGTGTGGAGATCAGTGAGAAAAAAAATTATACACCTGGATTAGCTAACATAACGGGAACCCAATATATGGATGTAATCAATGTTTATAAGTCAATATTGTAGAAGTCATCTTCATGGGATGGATCCTAAAAGCCGTCCACATATTAGAGAACATCAGAAATAACTAGAGGCTAACACGCACTTCACTGTGACGTTCTTTTGTGGTGGCATTCACATTTTTCACTTCCCCAGGAGTAATGTTTTTTGGTGTTGTGTTATGGGGTTAGTTGTGCTGAGCTAGGCTTTAGTTAGGTTGGATGAGTTCTTATTTTCCTTTGCATTTGTTGCGTCATTCGCTTGCATTCAATGCAGTATGTAAACATGAGGGGCAATCTTAGAAAAAATAGAAAGGCATGAGGAGAAGGGTGTTGTTCGGTGTGCAACTCTCATGGTCTTACACATTCCAATCTTGGTTGCAAGGTGTCGTGGGAGTCTTTGATGACGTTTGTATTTACTCTCGTCAAGTGTTGTTGTTTGGGCGTGATGGTGTTCTATAAGCATCGCAAGCTGCACTGGACTATAGCAATGCCATGATCCTTGAGTGTGGGCCTGACAGCCTCCCCAACCAGTCCATCAACTTATGTGTGGGGCCAAAGCATCACTCCGCAACGATCGTGCATCACTGCATTTCCAAGGAGCTTAGTGTACATAATTATACTGAACACACAAAGTGTCAAAAGTGCTATTGTGAGCTCGAGCTCAGATGATCTCGAATAAACAGTAAAATCCAAAAAAAATCAAAAAATTAAATGTTTTGGCAAGAAACATTGATATTTTTTCTATACACATGCAAAATTTTGAGACATAATAACATTTGTGGAGGGGTGGGCAGAAAAACAAAATATGATGCTCCAAAATGGTTCCAAAACACTCTTCTTCGAGCATCGCTTTTATTTTTGCACACAACTCCACAAATGTGATCTCGTCATGAAACTTTGCATGCATGCTGTAGAAAAAACATCAATGTTTCTTTAAAAAAATCAGATTTTCTTTTTGAGATTTTTTTAAATCAGGTTTTACTGTTCATTCAAGATCATGTGAGCTCGGGCTCACACATATACCCCTATATAGTGTGTAATTAAATTTGAAAGATGGTCGTTGGATGAAGTCAATCCGACGATGCAGAGATGATAAATCCGAGCACTACTGGCCGTTGGATATCATCTACATTCCACTAGATTTTGCCACATGTACAATCTAGAAGACTCCATGGTTGAACTTAAGCATGATGCACAAACCTCAAAACACAAGCACTTCTCCTTTGTTCTAGAATCTTCCATATCGTAATTGCCCAAAAAAAATCTACATAAATTGCCATTATTTGTTTTTACTTTATGCTTTACATACATAATGCACAAACGTTATGTCTGTCGTTTCAGCACACCACTGCATCATCTTCACTAACCATTCTTAAGGCTTCAGATGACCAAGTAGGTGGCAAAGTTTTGAGAGAGAAAAATCTTGTATGCAATGGACTGTTACACCTAATAACTTCTAAAATGCTAACATTACAACATAATTGGCTCGACCAAAGTAGAATTTCCACTTCAGAACATGGTAATAGAAATATCTGGACGTGGAAATCATGTCAAGCCCATTGAAAACAACAGTGTTGTACAAGAAGTATAATGAAAATTACACACAGGTATTTTGTAATTTAAACCTAACATGCTGAAATATACTATGACCCTTTACAAGACAATGAATAAGATCTACATAGAAACTTAAATCTGGAAAGTTTGCGGACAAACCGGAATCTGTACATACGTCGCCAATACAAAACCTGTAACGATTAGGAACATAATTAATTCATTTGCCTGATTATTTTAACGCAATAGCAATTTTAGAAGAAGAAAATTAATGGGAACATAAAACATGGTGCATTTGGATGCAACATACGCATGAACAAACCATTATTTTCTCGAGATCATAAAGATCAAAAATAGGGAAGCTTTTGCTTCAATCTCCATTGATCACTATTACGTTTTACCAGCGTCTTGTACATGAATTAAGAAAACACGAAATAGAGAATAGAGATAAAAATGGACAGGTGTTTTTGCTGCAACTGCACAAGTACATGACAGTCCTAGAATCACCACCGTACCAGCACGTCATCTATTGTGATCATATGGTTATTGCAGCTTATATGGACAATGTGCACCTTAATATAGATACTCCCTCCGTTCCTTTATATAAGGTGTAATTGTTTCAGCAAATATATGATACACCATAAAGACAGTGTGGAGTTTCAGCAAATATAAATACAAATCTTTTCACATTGATCAAGTAAAGGTGTTAACACTTAACAGTAAATATGATCTTCTCTGGAAGGAAAATCCAAGTCGGTAGCCATTCAAGTTTTTAGTATATGCCAAATGTTACCTGCAATTTTTTAGCTGGAAAACTTAAGCTATTTGACCTGTACAAAAAAATTAAACGCCAAATGTTGCATTTTATTTTATTTTTTCACCGACGAAGCACTGCTATCCCGTTTTGCCAAGCACACTTGTTAGTCTAACGTGAACATAAAAAATGATCTTTTAAAAAAAAATACTATTTATTTTGAATTTACTGTTCATCCATAAGCATATACTTCCCGGAGCCAAAATGGCCCTCCACATTCTGCATTCCCCACCTATCCATACACCACCCCTAAAAAAAATATCCATAGACCAAGCTTCTAATCCAAAAAACCCAAAGTGTCTGATTATCTCACATTGTAGAGACACCGAATGAATTTGACCATCTGATAAATAAAACTGATAATCATGTAGGGGCCCCGCTTAGGCCTTGTTCGGTTGCGTGTGAATCCGAGTGGATTGAAGGGGTTTGAGGGGGATTTAAACCTCTTCTAAGTCAAAATACGAACCAATTCTTGCCAATCCCCTCCAATCCTCTTGAGGAGAGGATTAAGCGAACAAAGCCTTATAGGAAGCTCATAAAACCAAACCGCAAACGATTTCTGGTACTTCAAATTTTTGTGCCTTTTGTTTTGTATAAGTATATACTGCGGACACGACGCGAACTGAGGAGGAATGAGTTGGTAATGGAACAGGGCGGTGCAGCTGCTCGCCCGGGTCCCGCCGTCAACCCCCGTGCCGGCGCCGGCGCCGCACATCATCCAGCAGCGCCCCAACGGCCACGTACGAAGAACCTCCCACCGCCACGGCCCGCCGCGCGCTCTCCCCGACCTCCCCTGCCTTCCGTCGCAGTCCCTCGTCGGCCATCGCCGCGCGGACCCTTTCCGCCACCTTCTCCCTGCCCACCACCACCCCGCCCAGCTCCTCGCCTCCCCACACGTACCCCCTCTCCGCGCCGGCGCCGACGCCCGTGCCGGCGATGCCCACCACCAGCGCCTCGTTGTAGAACTGCTCCGCGAAAACCGGCCATGTCACCACCGGGACACCAGCCGCCGCCGCCTCGGTCACCGCGCCCCACCCGCAGTGCGTCACGAACGCGCCAACAGCCGCGTGCCTCAGCACCGCCACCTGCGGTGCCCACCCCCTGACCACCAGCCCGCGGCCACCCGCCGCGGCGTCCACGTCGCGGAGCGGCGGAGCGTTCTTGTCCCCGACGACCCACACGAAGTTCGCGCCGGAGTCCGCGAGGCCCATGCCGAGCTCCGTCACCTGCTCGCGCGGGAAGCGGGTGAGGCTGCCGAAGCAGACGTACACCACCGACCGCGCGGGCTTCGTGTCGAGCCAGCTCAGGACGCGTGCGGCCTCCGCGGCGGCACCCGGCTCCCCGCCGCGGCCGCGCTCCAGGACGTCGTCGCCGTCCCTGTTAACGAGGCAGACCGGCCCAACGGCGAACACCGGCTTCCCGGTGTCCTTCTCGTAATGCTCCATGTACCTCGCCTCGAGGTCGGCGAACGAGTTGACGACCCAGCCGGCCGTGGCGCGCTCGATGTCGAACATGCGGTTCAAGAACTCCCGCGAGTCCGCGCCGGGGAGCGTCGCCTCGGCGAGCCTCGACCTGGTGAGCCGCACCGCGTCCGGGAGGCCCGGCACGAGGAACGGCTCCGTTGGCGACGCGACCGTCTCCTGCGGGGTGTGGAGGAGTAGGGACCGCTGCACCGAGAGCGCGAAGCAGCCCGTGCCGGTGAACGCGTACCGCGGGATGCCGAGCTCGGCGGCGGCGGTGGCGGCCCACGGGAGGACGCCGTCGAAGACGACAGCGTCGGCGGGGTGGTAACGCAGGAGGTCGGCGAAGAGAGGCGCGAGGAGGTCAACCGCGACGGCGAACGGGCCCGCGTCCTCGCGGGTGGGGAGGTCGTCGGCGCTCTCGTGCCCGCCCGTGAGCCCCGCGGCCTCGGCGGGCAAGGGCAACGCGTGGACGCGGATGCGGAGACCCGCGGCGGCCGCGCGGGCCACGGGGCCGCCGAGCCTGGCGGCGTTGGCGTGCGTGAGGACGAGGGTGGCGTCGGCGCCGCGCGATGCGAAGAGGCGGGCCAGGTCGGACATCGGCAGCGCGTGGCCCGGCGTCGGGAACGGGATGAAGTACATGCGCGGCGGCGCGTCGCCCGCCGGTGATGCCGCCGACTGCCGCATCCCGCAAGCTCGATCGGCGCCGGGGAGTGGTGATGACGGAGAACGGTGGACGCGCGATCGAGCACTTGAACAGGACGCAAGGTGGATGCTGCCGTCACACGGACAAGCTAGTGCTTTGGAGCGAGTGTATACATAGGCGCCATGAATGAAACACAAAGATGATGCCGACAGGAGAGCGCGGGAAATTCGATTCCACGCGAGCTGCGCTGCGCTGAGATTACTGGTCCGGTACAAAGGTTGCACGTTTGCTGTGTTGCAGCAACGTCGTTCGGTTGAAACTGTTGGGAAACCGGGTGACCCGGGAGGGTGGCGGCGGCCGCGTGCAAAACGCACCGGCTAGCCCCTCTCCTTCCCCTCTTTACGTTAAGTGGGTACTTATTCCTTAACCCCCTAGTCCCTATATAAAGCAACGAGAAGCCCATCATTGTAATACCTGATCATTGATTAATAAAGCTGGTCTCCTCCATATCTTTCAGTGTCTTTTACTTTCGCGTTCGACTACTTCGTCTACGACGCTGCTCGCTCTTGCTCCGCAACCTCGGACCGGACTCGCCGGCGGAGTTGCGGAACACGTTATCAGCACGCTTCGCTCCATCAACTCTCCATCAAGCCTTCGTCAAGCCTGCATCACGCAGGCTTTCGTCGATCCCGCGGAGGTATAAGATCCGATCCCCCTTTTTGCAAAAATGGATTCCTCTCGTTACTGCGATTCCGTTTTTGCGATTAGATTATTTTTCGGATTTGATCTACCTATGGTGCGGATTTTCCTCCCAAGAACCGAGCGGACGAACACGTCGCCGACCAATGTTGATGTTCTTGGACTAAGAGGAACTTGTTGACTGCACTATAGAGAGTCGGTACAGATCGCGATCCAGATGATCGCGGTACCGCCGCAAAAGCACCAGATGTGCCATGTGCCGTCGTTTTTCTGGATGAACGCGACGAAGATACGCATCCCGAGGCCGGCGTCCAGATGACGCCGTGCTGTCCACTATCCCGCTGGTCGCTTCCGAAGCACCGCGTCCTGCTGACGCCGTCGTCGCCGCCGAGCCCTGCTGGCCGCGAGCCCCGCCGGCCGCGCCGTGGCCGTGGCCGCACGCCCCGCCGCGCCCTGGTCGCGCCGTGGCCACGCCTCGCGTCCTCGCGGGCCGCGCGCCTCGTTGGCGGCGCCGTGCCGTGGCCGCGCGCCTCGCTGGTCGCGCCGCTGGCTGCGCCGCCCCGCGCCCTGGCCGTCGCCGCGCGAGCCCGCTGGCTGCGCCGCCCCGCGCCCTAGCCAGCCCCGGCCGCCGCCGCACGAGCCCGTTGGTCGCCGCCGCACCCCGATGCGGGCGCTAGGGGAAACCCTAGCGTCGCTACGCGCCAGGCCGCTTGGCGGCTGGGCCGGCCCGCTGGCTCCTGGGCCGGATGGGCCGTGGCCGTGGGGGTTCCTCCATATAAAAAAGAGAGGAAGGGGCCGGCAACTGCGCACTAAACGGGCCAACGGCCCATTGTTTTTGGCCTGTAGCCGAACCGGACCGAGCTGGACTGCACGCGTGCGCGGGGTTCTTTGCATTTTAGCCCCTGTAGTTTTCTATTTTTACGCGCATTATATTCCTGCTGTAATATTTCGCGTAGAAGCCCCTGGAACTGTCTGTTTTCGCTGAAAACACGTATTTGGACTTAAAAATGCCTCGGAAATTCAATTTTTGGCCTAGTTTTCACATACAAGATGCCCTTAACATGCTATCTTTTGTAACATGAAATTATTGTATGATTTTACTGCTGTAGATTAATTGTTTAGCACTCTTAATCATTTAGTAAGTCATATAATAGCATGTTCTAAATATTGAAACGTCTTTTTATTGAATAAGTTTATCAACATCGCTTTGTGCAAAAGATTACCTGCTGTAATCTCATGATTTTTGCATAAATCGCAGATGGCCGGAATTGTCCACAAGGAGTTTGCTGAGTTGGCCCAGACAGGGCTGAACTACCTGTCATGGTCCTCGGACTGCGAGATCTTTCTCCAGGGCAGAACCCTCCTGAGGGCGATCGGTAAGGGGGCCCAGCTGGCCGCCACTGATCCCAAGTTCAAAACTGAGAATGCGCAGGCTCTGCACTTTCTCCGTCATCACCTGTCACCTACTCTGAAAGATGAGTATATGGCTGAACGCAGTGCTTCTGGCCTCTGGACCGCTCTTAAGCAGCGGTTTGAGCGGCTGAAGTACACTGTGAAGCCACGTGCAGAGGCAGAGTGGATCCGTCTGAGGTTTGCGGACTTCAAGATGGTTGGGGAGTACAATTCGGCTCTACACCAGATTTGTACGACTCTTCGGTTGTGTGGTACTGAGATTACCGACTCCCAAAAGATTGAGAAAACCCTATCCACTTTCCACCCCGACGCGGTCTAGTCCTCACGGAACTACCGCCAGGGGAACTACACGAGGTATTCAGAGTTGATTGACGTCCTCTAGGTGGCGGAGGCGCAGGATGAGGTTCTCAAAAAGAACTTTGTCGCGCAATCACTTGGGGGGAGTTCTCGCCAGGAGGTGAACGCTCTCAAAGTCCGCAAGCCTCAACAGAAAAAGAGGGGCCACAAGGGCAAGAAGAAGGGCCCTCCCCCTCCTGCCCCGGCTAAGCAGAACAAGCTGGGCAAGGGAGGGCAGAGGCCTCAGGACTGCTTTCGTTGTGGCTCGGTGGAGCATTTCTCCCGCCAGTGCCGCGCACCACTGGAGGTCGTTGAAGCATACAAGGCTCAGAAGGCGCGTGAGACGCACCTCGCCTTGGTTCAGGAGGGAGCACCACCGGCACCCATGGCGGCACCCGTGATGATCGCTACGCCCCCTGCTGCGCCCATAGAGGCGACCCCCGTGGTGCCCATCGCGGCAGCTTTGGCGGTCTCTACCGACGCCCACGTCTCCATGGAGGTTGACCACATGGTCGCCTCGGCGGCGGCGCCGCCACTAGACATTGATGCTGCCTCCAAGATGATTTCTAAGGAGGATCAACTCACTAGTATGGAGATTGCGGCTGAAGTGAATGGCTTCTTCACCGAGTCCACTTAGCATACCTCTTTGTTTCTCACGATTCCGTGATTTGATACAATAAAATTGAATAAATTCGATTTGGTTGTAAGCTCTATGAGAGCATAAACTTATTCTTTACTTTGGCGATTGGATGACATTTATTCATTTATTCCATTATTTATACATGATAGCATGTTATGTTCTGAGATGTGTGCATTTATTTTTAATGTATTTTCTTCCTCATTACATTAATTAGATGTCATATTTTAGAACGCGTGTGGCGCCCGAATGGAGGAAACGTGCCTTGCCGATAGCGCCACCACTCATACCATTTTACGAGAAACTAAGTACTTTGAGTCCATTAAAAAAATCTCCGGGAAGTATTATGACAATCGCCGGCTGCGGTTCTCACATAGTTGGCTCCGGACGAGCCACTATTATACTCCCCATGGGAACAACTTTGATCATTAATGATGCGTTGTTGTACTCGGAGTCGACTCGTACTCTTTTGAGCTTTAGAGACATCCGCGCTAATGGTTTCCATGCTGAGACCGATGATGAAAACGGCAAGGAGTGCCTACTCATCACAAAGCGGGATGTCGGTGGTAAACATGTTATCGAAAGGCTTCCTTCATTTGACACAGGGTTATACTACACTAAGATAGTAGCACCGCCCGTGTACACTACCCTCAAGACCGTCTTTAGAAGCTCTGAACTCTTCTACCTCTGGCATGATAGGTTAGGCCACCCCGGACTTAGGATGATAAGAAATATAATTAACAACTCGCATGGCCATAATGTTAACGTGAAGAACTTCCCGAATCCCGATGATTTCGTGTGCTCCGCATGCGCTAAGTGGAAGTTAGTCATTAGGCCATCGCCCCTCAAGGTGAGGGATGAAATCCCCACGTTCTTGGAACGTATCCAAGGGGACATATGCGGTCCAATTCAGCTCCTCACGGGGCCGTTTCGGTACTTCATGGTGCTCATTGATGCTTCCTCTAAATGGTCCAATGTTTGCCTGCTGTCAACACGGAACCATGCCTTTGCAAAGTTGATCTCTCAGATCATACAAATGCGGAATAATTTCCCAGATTATCGTATAAAGTCTATTCGAATGGACAACACCGGAGAAGTTACTTCAAAGGCGTTCGATGATTATTGCATGGCAATGGGAATCAAAGTTGAGCACTCGGTACCACATGTTCATACACAAAATGGACTTGCCGAGGCATTGATTAAAAGAATCAAGTTCATTGCCCGACCGCTCCTTCAGGGTTGTAATTTACCAACTACATGTTGGGGCCACGCGGTGTTACACACAGCTAATCTCATCAACTTTCGACCGTCGGCCTACAACATCCACTCTCCTGTTCAACTTGCGCAAGGGTCGGCACCGAAAATTTCCCACCTTCGTAGGTTCGGTTGTCAGGTATATGTACCAATACCACCCCCTCAGCGACTGGCGATGGGCCCGCTCCGTAAGTCGGGGATATACGTTGGTTATGAGACTGTGTCCATAATCAGGTGTCTGGACCCCATGACAGGTGACTGTCACACGGCTCGTTTTGCTGATTGCATTTTTAACGAGGATCTTTTCCAGACTTTAGGGGGAGAGAATCAACCCCTTGATGCTAAAAGTCGAGAAATCACGTGGCAAGCCACGGGGATCCACGCTCATGACCCGCGCACTGCTGAGACTAAGAGAGAAGTCCAAAAGATAATAGATTTGCAGTCTTTAGCAAATCAACTGCCCAACCACTTTAGTGACTTAAAGACTGTGACAAAATCGCATGTGCACGCGCGCAATGCACCGGAAAGGGTTGAAATACCGAAGAAAAATGATGGTATACCCACTCCCGTCCAAAGGCCTAAAAGGACGAGAAATCCGGCTTCTCAAATCCGAAGTACTCGGGGACGCCTGACGAAAAAGGATAAGAGAGATTTATCACAGCATGTCGCCAAAGTACCCCAAATTGAAACGGGGAGCCAGTCGAGACCTGGCACAAGCACGGAAAATTCAGTGCACGAAATTCCGGACTTAAACTTTCCCATAGGAGAAATACCCAGCGGAGATGCGAGCGCACACATCGGCGCGGGAAATCTAAAGGACCTTGCTCCCATAATGGGAATTTGGTAGAGCAAGTGTTTGTGCCGGATGCGCTCCATGACGAAATGGCCATAAATTATATTTATACGGGGGAGTCCCTGAACCGAGCAATGGTGATTGTCGACATCAACTTTGCTACAAAAATTGCCTCAATCATAGATCTTGACCCTGAGCCTAACACGCTCGCTGATTGCAAGAAAAGGTTGGATTGGAAAGATTGGCAGCAGGCAATTACTGCCGAATTATTATCTCTCAACAAAAGGAAGGTGTTCGGACCAGTTTGTCGAACTCCTCCCCACATTCGCCCTGTTGGCCATAGGTGGGTTTTTGTTCGAAAGAGAGATGAAAATAATAAGGTAGTATGGTACAAAGCAAGGCTCGTCGCTCAAGGGTTCACTCAACGACCAGGTGTCGATTTTGAGGAGACTTATTCCCCGGTCATGGATGGAGTTACCTTTAGATACGTGTTCTCGATGGCAGTAAACATGGGCTTGAAAATGAAACTAATGGATGTTGTCACTGCTTACTTGTATGGTAACTTGGATTCGAACATATACATGAAGGTTCCAGAAGGTATCCCTGTTCCGAACCATGATAGAGAAAACAGGGGTCTATACAGTGTTCAACTTCAAAACGCACTGTACAGACTCAGACAATCTGGTAGAATGTGGTACAATTGCTTAAGCGATTTCCTTCATGAGAAGGGCTACACGAGCAATAAAGATTGCCCATGTGTTTTTATACGGCGATCCCAAGATGGATTCTGTATAATCTCGGTGTACGTGGACGATTTAAATATAATCGGTACACCTGAGGATATTGAGGAAGCGAGTTCCTACCTGATGTCGGAATTCGAGATGAAGGATTTGGGTAAAACCAAGTTATGTCTAGGTCTGCAACTTGAACATTCCCCTGATGGGATTCTAGTGCACCAGTCGGCCTACACCCAGAAGGTGTTGGAAAGATTTGGATTTGATAAGGCATATCCTTCTGAGACCCCGATGGTCGGGAGGTCTTTACAGCCAGACAAGGACCCGTTCAGGCCAAAGGAAGAGGGGGAGGAAACTCTGGAACCAGAATTTCCTTACCTGAGTGCAGTGGGAGCACTCATGTATCTCGCAAACTGTACACAGCCAGACTTTGCGTTCGCCATCAGTTTGCTTGCGAGGTACAATTCTGAACCTACCAAAAGATTGTAGGAGATATTCCCTAGAGGCAATAATGAATGATATTATTTATCTCCGAGTTCATAATTATGTTTATGTTCCATGCTATAACTGCAATGATTCTCGAGTCTGCAATATCCACGAGGCTCGGAGGAAGACTCATATGCACGTGAGGAATAATAAACGGTAAGAAGTATTCCTAGTTTGGCATCTAAGACTAGCTCAAGTGTTGCATGATGGTTCCGTTTTCCTGATCATGGGCATGTCTACGCCAGCAACTTTGAGGGCATAATGTTAAGAGAACATTTGTGTTGAATCGACCCGGTTTGATGTTATGCTATGAGATTCATTCGTCACAAGTTAATGGTAAATAACACAGAGATGGTTAACGTTTGCATGATTCCTTAGACCATGAGAGTATCGAGTTTCTTCATGCTTGCTTCATGAACTTTGGGGTTTGTTAAACGTCATCCGTAAATGGGTGGCTATTACGGTGGCTTATGGGTTCATGGAAAAGTATGTCAAGTTACTTAATAGCCCAAGATTGGGATTTGCTCCTCCGACGATGGAGAGATATCTCTGGGCCCTCTCGGTGTTACGGTATCCATCATCGTCTGGCCAGACACTTTGTGATTTGATCACGGGGATGCCGGAACACGGTAACGAGAAAAGAGAACAATACCGGTAACGAGGTAACTAGCATAGTGGACAAGTTGTTGATCCACGGGAATGCCAATATGTCTTACCTCGGGTATTTGTAACATATGGCGAAGCAACAGGAATAGCACACAGCAACTGGAGGTTCACTCGAATATTCATTCTTGTGGGTATAGGGGTCAATATGGGTGTCCACGGCTCCAATGTTGATCATTGATCGGAAAGTGTTCCGGTCATGTCTATGTTGGGGAACGTAGTAATTTCAAAAAAAATCCTACGTGCACGCAAGATCATGGTGATGACATAGCAATGAGAGGGGAGAGTGTTGTCCATGTACCCTCGTAGACCGTAAGCGGAAGCGTTATGACTACGCGGTTGATGTAGTCATACGTCTTCACGATCCGACTGATCCAAGTACCGAACGTACGGCACCTCCGAGTTCAGCACACGTTCAGCTCGATGACGATCCCCGGGCTCCGATCCAGCAAAGCTTCGGGGATGAGTTCCGTCAGCATGACGGCATGGTGACGATGATAATGCTCTACCAGCGCAGGGCTTCGCCTAAACTCTGCGACGATATGACCGAGGTGGAATATGGTGGAAGGGGGCACCGCACACGGCTAAGGAACGATCCGTAGATCAACTTGTGTTGTCGTGCCTAGAGGTGCCCCCCTGCCCCCGTATATAAAGGAGCAAGGGGGGAGGGGGCGGTCGGCCTCGGAGGGGCACGCCAAGGGGAGTCCTACTCCCACCGGGAGTAGGACTCCCTCCTTCCTTGTTGGAGTAGGAGAAGGGGGGAAAGAGGGGGAGAGGAGGAAGGAAAGGGGGGGCGTGTCGTGGTTCTAAGCCTGACAGTAGAGTGGGGGTAGGTATGGAGAGGCAATGTCCTAGCTATGGAGAGGTTGTAAACACAAGGGATGTACGAGTTCAGGCCCTTCTCGGAAGAAGTAACAGCCCTACGTCTCGGAGCCCGGAGGCGGTCGAGTGGATTATGAGTATATGAATTACAAGGTGCCGAACCCTTCTGCCTGTGGAGGGGGGTGGCTTATATAGAGTGCGCCAGGACCTCAGCCAGCCCACGTAGGAGAGGGTTTAAGGTGAGTTAAGTCTGGGGCGTTACTGGTAACGCCCCACATAAAGTGCCTTTACTATCATAAAGTCTACTTGATTACAGGCCGTTGCAGTGCAGAGTGCCTCTTGACCTTCTGGTGGTCGAGTGAGTCTTCGTGGTCGAGTCCTTCAAGACAGTCGAGTGTGTCCCTCGTTGGTCGACTGGAAGGCGACTTCTTCTAAGGGTGTCCTTGGGTAAGGTACTTAGATCAGGTCCATGACCCTACCCTAGGTACATAACCCCATCATTAGCCCCTGAATGGATTGAGGCTTCGAGTGAGGAAGGAGTTGATGTCGTTTCCGATTAACCTTTGCGCTCTGGTCGTGCGTTGTCCTGGACCAAAGAATCTCTTCGTCGACAGTGAGCAACTTGTCTTCAGTCGACTCGATCCATTCTATTCTTGTGTCGAGTGATCTTTCGGGCTTCGACGATCTCCGAGCGACGGATCGCTGGAAACCCCGTGTCTGACAGACTGATCTGCTGTTCGCGGATTCCGCGGGATGCGAAATTTGGGGACGCGCGCGAAGTGGAGCGGACCGCGGCGTTCGGATGGGACGGGACATAGACGCCTCGATCTCCGCGCTGCTTTTTTCGCCATGTATCCCGTCTGCATAACTGTTCCTGATATGATTAGATCGACCGGGCCCACCTGTCATCCACTCGGAAGGGACCTTATAAATGCGCCCGGCGAGGATTTCTGTACTGTGCCTCAGTCATTTCTCTCTCTCTCTCTCTGCTTCCTTCTTCCCCGCCCAGCGTGCTCGCTCTCGCCCCCGCACCACTTCCCTTCGCGCATCTCGCCGGCAACCATGGCCAAGGAGAAGACGGCGGCGCTAGAACGTGCGAAGAAGGCGTCGGCGTCGGAGAAGGCAAAGGGGAGATCCACCAGCCGCGGAGGGTCCTCGTCCAGATCCCGCCTGCCGAAGGGCTGGGTCCAAGGAGACTGGATCCAGTCGACCATCACAGAGAATGACCTCCTCGACATGGCCAACGAGGGCTTGATCCCTCATGGAGCTGCGAGGCTTCCGGGGAAGGAGTGGCAGCCCCAGCCAGAAGAGGGTGAGTGTGTGCTCTTGGCCACCCATGTTGATCGTGGATTTTCCTTGCCGCCGAGTGTTTTCTTCCGTGGCTTCTTGAATTTCTTCGGAGCGCAGCTCCACCACTTTACCCCAAACTCTATTGCCTATCTTGCCGCGTTCGTGTCCATGTGTGAGGGTTTCTTGGGCTGTCGACCGCACTGGGGTTTGTTCAAACATATATTCACGTGTCGCTCTCAGACCGTGAAGAAGGCGAGCCCAGGTGATGAGAGAACCCGAGTCGTCCAAATGTGTGGGGGTCTGGGGATCCAGGTGAGGAATAAGAGCACCTTCCCGCCCATGACCTTTCCCGAGTCCGTCAGAGGCTGGCAGTCGACTTGGTTCTACTGCCAGGTCCAGTCGACGCCAGGGCAGTCGAGTGGACTCCCTCCGTTTACCATGGACCGAGTGAACAAGCCCTCCCCTCTGAAGTTGATTCCGGAGGAGAAAGCTGACGTGAAGATGTTGATGGAGCGCGTGGTGCAGTTGGTTCGGGAGGGAGTGACGGGCATGGATCTCCTGGAGGTCTTCCTTAGGCGTTGCATCCAGCCCCTTCAGTTCCGGAGCCACTGCATGTGGTTGTACTGTGGGACCGAAGACGAGACTCGAGTCCATCCAGAAGCAGTCGACGATGTCACTCTGGAAAGATGGATGGTAGCCGTTACCGGAAACAAGGACAACCCACGCGGAGCCAGAAGGATTCCTCCACTCGACCACAACAGCGATCCAAACAAGGTACATTTGCTCTGCTCTCCACTGCGTTCTTGTCGCATTCATTTCTGTTTATCCTGCCGACTGGTCGACTGATCCTTGTCTTGATATCTGCTAGGCTCTCACCGAGCTGTACTCGATGCCCAATGGGGCCCAAGCTCCGACTGAGGAGGGTGAGGCGAGTGGGGGCGAGAGCCAGGAAGAGGAGGAATGGGACTCGGACGTTGCAGAGGATGATGACGACGATGATGATGATGACGGTGATGAAGATGACGTTGAGGACGAGGAAGAAGAGGAGGAGGAGGTCGTACCACCGCGCTCAGAAAGGCGGTCGAAGCTTGTCCACGACCCTTCGACTGAACGTGGCAAGGGGGTTGCGACCGTGCCTCAGTCGACCAAGCGCCCTCGGACCACCTCTCCGGTGCCGACTGAAAAGGCGCCGAAGCAGCCCAGGGCGGCCTCGTCGAAGCCGATCAAGCTCCTGCCGAAGATGAAGGTGTCCATCCCCACCATATCAGGGTAATCGTGCTGCTTAAGTCTTCTTATTTTGTGTGAACTTTGTCTCTGGTCGACGCTGAAGTTAGTCGACTGATCCTTTGGAGTTGCAGTGCTGCTACTTCTGAAACCTCGGCCCGGGCTGATGACCACGAGATGGAGGACGCAGCAACTTCGAACCCAGGTACTGTATTCTTAACGCCGTTCTTAGTCGACTGACTCGCGATCTCTGATCCTGATTCTTCTCCGTAGCTCCACCCAATACTGTTATCAATCTCCCTGATGATGATGAGGATGAAGAACCACTGAAGCGCAGGAGGAGTAGGAAAGCGTCCGCCAGTAAGGTGCCTCAGGATGTGACGGCGCCTGAGATTCTGATTGCGGAGGAAGAGAACACCACTCGACACACGGTGTCCTTCGCAGATCCATTGACGAGTGCTCAGCAGCCCTCCCTCTTCACGACGCACCACGTCCCAGAGGACCAAGCTGGCGCGGCGAAGGAAGCGATACGCCAGGCGGGAATCATGATGGAGCAGTTGAAGACCATCCGGGATGCGAGCCAGGCAGCTTATGACGCCAGTTCTGCCCTCCAAAGCAATGTCCAGGTCAGTCGACCACTGTTTGTTCTGTTGGATATGCTACCAAAAACTTTTCCTTTCCGGAATTTATAGTAGTCACCCACTGGGTGTGTCGAATAAACTCCGTGTTAGCGGGGGCACGCTGAGTGCACCCGCTGGGTGTAGTCCCCAAGGCTAAGGTCGACTGCTGGCAGTCGGCCTTAGGCTTTATGATGTCAATTTTTCTGTCAGTCGACTATGTCGACTGGATTTCACAAACCGGTGGGGGCACGCTGAGTGCACCCACTGGGTGTAGTCCCCGAGACTGTGGTCGACTGCTTGCAGTTGATCACAGTCTTAGAGAATGCATCTCGCTCTTTTTTTTTGAGGTCGACTGGTCGACTTTGTCTTCAACAGGATTAGTGGGGGCACGCTGAGTGCACCCACTGGGTGTAGTCCCCGAGACTACGGTCGAATGCTTGTATTCGGCTGTAGTCTTAGAAACGTGTGTTTTTTCCTTTTTCACTCGGAAGTGAATTATATTTGACATTTAGTCGATTGGTTCTTCGCAGAACTCTTGTGATCTTGTGGCTCGCTACTCTGAGCTGGAACACAAGCACACTCAACTCGAGCTGAGCTTGAAGCTGGTTCAGGAGAAGCTGACGAAGGCAAAGGAGGAGACCGAAGGTATGTTTGGTGAGACCCTGACGACTGCTTTTCCCCTTGCTTGTTTCAAAATCTGATCTTGCTGTAACTTGCAGGTAAGGTAAGGGAGGCCCAACAGAAGAAAGACCTCGAACTAGCTGAGAAGATCAAGCTTGCTGACGAGAAGTTAGCTTCAGTCACCAAGCTTGAACAAGACAATACCAATCTGAAAGCTGCTCTTGGGATCGCCAACAAGGAGGTCAGTCGACTGAAAACTGATAAAGCTGCCCTGACCGACCAAGTCAGCAAATTGACTGGGAAGAAAACTGATCTGGAGGCCTTCCTGAGTGGACTTGCCAAGAAGCTGTTTCTTATGCTTGAAGGTAAACCTCTATGCTTGGCAAACATTTCCAATTGTGGTTTTTCCATTCGACCATCCCCTTGACTTAGTGATCATCCTTGCAGAATTTTGTCAAAACTTTGAAGAAGAAACTAGCCGGCTGGAGCCAAACCTCGACCCCGTCAATTCTCCGGTGAACGACGAAGTTGCCATGGATGTTTTCCGACTGGAGTCTCGTGTTGCAGCTGTCGTGGACTATCTCGCAAGGCTGAAGGCCGCCACATCTCGCATCGACTCGACGCTCTGGCCTGAGGAGACACTTCAGAATGACCTTGAGTCGCTGATGGCCCGGTTGAACACGATCCCTGGTCGAGTGCAGGAATGGAAGAAGTCCTCGGCTCGGTGTGGTGCAGATGTTGCTCTGTGTCTTGCCCGAGTCCACTGTAAAGATGCGCGAGAAGAGAAGCTGGCGGCTCTTCGGGTGGCCAACACCAAGAAGCACGACTTCAGGTCCTTTATGGAAACTTTCCTTGCAGCTGCCACTCGGATCGCCGACGGAATTGATCTTGATGAATTCGTTGCACCTTCCAGCCCTCCACAGGAGGGGTAAAAAACTTCTTCTGGCTCGACGCTTTAAATTTGCCTCGGTATGCCGAGTGGAATTGTAACCGATAAACCTTAACAGGCTTAACGCCTGAGCACTTTCGGTTCCTTTAGATATCGATTCGAACTTGAATTTAGAGCTTGAATACAATTACCTTTGGCTCGAAATGTCTTTTGCAGGTTCAAAGCAAGGCGCCTTTACTGCAATCGACTTATTCTTTAGTCCACTTAGGCGAGCACTGGGCTGCAGCTAAGCCCCCGAGTGAGAGGTTTACTCTTCACTCGGCAGGATTTTTATAACTTAGGCGAGCATAGGGCTGCAGCTAAGCCTCCGAGTGAAAGTCTGGCTTATCACTCGGTAGGATTTTGATAACTTAGGCGAGTGCTTCGACTGCAGCTAAGCCCCCGAGTGAGAGGGTCGTTCTTCACTCGGTAGGATTTTGATAACTTAGGCGAGTGCTTGGACTGCAGCTAAGCCCCCGAGTGAGAGGTTTGCTCTTCACTCGGTAGGATTTTTGTAACTTAGGCGAGCACAGGGCTGCAGCTAAGCCCCCGAGTGAGAGGGTTGCTCTTCACTCGGTAGGATTTTTACAAACTTAGGCGAGTGCTTGGACTGCAGCTAAGCCCCCCGAGTGAGAGGTTTGCTCTTCACTCGGCAGGATTTTTATAACTTAGGCGAGCACAGGGCTGCAGCTAAGCCTCCGAGTGGAAGTCTGGCTTACCACTCGGTAGGGTTTTTGATAACTTAGGCGAGTGCTTGGACTGCAGCTAAGCCTCCGAGTGGAAGTCTGGCTTACCACTCGGTAGGATTTTTATAACTTAGGCGAGTGCTTGGACTGCAGCTAAGCCCCCGAGTGAGAGGGTTGCTCTTCACTCGGCAGGATTTTTATAACTTAGGCGAGCACAGGGCTGCAGCTAAGCCTCCGAGTGGAAGTCTGGCTTACCACTCGGTAGGGTTTTTGATAACTTAGGCGAGTGCTTGGACTGCAGCTAAGCCTCCGAGTGAAAGTCTGGCTTACCACTCGGTAGGATTTTGATAACTTAGGCGAAACGGATTCGCAGCTAAGCCTCCGAGTGGGAGTCTGGCTCACCACTCGGTAGGATTTTTACAAACTTAGGCGAAACGGATTCGCAGCTAAGTCACCCACTGAGGGGGAATTTTATTGGACAAAAATAAAAAGTGACAGAAATTATGGAGGAACTATGACACTATTATTTTGAGGTCCATGAACTACAGAAGTACTTTATTGCAACTCATCCGAGTGATAAAACTTAAGTGTAAAATGGGCGGAGTAGCTCCGCGTTCCAAGCTCGGGGCTCGTCGATATTATGCTCGACGTTGTAAAGACGGTACGCCCCGTTGTGGAGAACCTTGGTGACGATGAAGGGGCCTTCCCAAGAAGGAGCAAGCTTGTGTGGTTTGTGCTGATCCACTCGGAGAACCAAATCTCCTTCCTGGAAGGCTCGACCTCTCACATTTCTGGCGTGGAAACGACGCAAATCTTGTTGGTAGATGGTCGACCGGATCAGAGCCATCTCCCTTTCTTCCTCTAAAAGGTCGACTGCGTCCTGCCGCGCTTGTTCAGCCTCTGCTTCGTTGTAGATTTCAACTCGAGGAGCATTGTGGAGAAGATCACTCGGCAAGACTGCTTCAGCTCCGTAGACCAAGAAGAATGGAGTTCTTCCGGTCGACCGATTAGGTGTGGTCCGCAGTCCCCAAAGTACTGAGGGAAGTTCGTCGACCCAAGCTCCAGCCGCGTGTTTGAGATCACGCATCAGTCGAGGCTTCAATCCCTTAAGAATCAGTCCATTAGCTCGCTCTGCTTGTCCATTCGACTGCGGATGGGCGACTGAAGCGTAGTCGACCCGTGTGCCTTGGGAGTTGCAGAAATCTCTGAATTCCTCCGAGTCAAAGTTCGACCCATTATCCGTAATGATGCTGTGCGGGACTCCATATCTGAATATTAGTTCCCTGATGAAGCTAACAGCAGTACCGGTGTCAAGGCTCTTGATTGGTTTAGCCTCGATCCACTTGGTGAACTTGTCGACTGCCACCAGTACATGCGTGAAGCCACTTCGTCCTGTTCTCAAAGGACCGACCATGTCCAATCCCCATACTGCGAAAGGCCAGACGAGTGGGATGGTCTTCAGAGCCGACGCAGGCTTGTGCGACATATTCGAGTAGAACTGACATCCCTCGCACTTATCCACTATCTCTTTTGCCATCTCATTCGCCTTTGGCCAGTAAAATCCGGCTCGGTATGCTTTGGCCACGATGGTCCGAGAGGACGCATGATGACCACAGGTCCCCGAGTGAATATCATTGAGGATGAGTCGACCTTCTTCTGGTGTTATGCACTTCTGACCAACTCCAGTCGCGCTTTCTCTGTATAATTGTCCTTTGATTACGGTAAAGGCCTTAGATCGACGGACGATCTGTCGAGCCTCTTCCTCATCCTCCGGAAGCTCTTTTCTCAGGATATATGCGACATACGGAATGTCCAGTCGGGAATGACCACCAAGACCTCCATGATCAAGTCGACCACCGCTGGGACTTCAACTTCAGTCGGATCTGTGGCACTCTTGGGCTGTGGAGTTTCTTCGGTGAAAGGATCTTCTTTGACTGACGGAGTGTGTATATGCTCCAAGAACACACCACTCGGAATGGCTTCTCTCTTGGAACCTATCTTTGCTAGATCATCAGCTGCTTGATTTTTCAGTCGGGGTATATGATGGAGCTCCAACCCCTCGAACTTCTTTTCCAGCTTCCTCACTGCACTGCAGTATCCAGTCATGGCTGGGCTTCTCACGTCCCACTCTTTCATCACCTGATTGACCACTAAATCCGAGTCGCCATAGACCATCAGGCGACGGACGCCGAGTGAAATGGCCATGCGCAACCCATATAAGAGGGCCTCATATTCTGCCTCATTGTTGGAGGAATCAAAGTGAATCTGGAGCACATATCTGAGCTTATCTCCTCTGGGGGAAACCAGGACAACCCCAGCACCGGAACCATTCAACATCTTAGAGCCATCAAAGAACATGGTCCAATGCTCCGAGTGAACTTCAGTCGGCTGCTGTTGTTCAATCCACTCGGCGAGGAAATCTGCTATTGCCTGGGACTTAATGGCTTTCTTTGCCTCAAACTTGATATCAAGGGGAAGAAGTTCAATCGCCCATTTGGCCACTCGACCAGTTGCATCTCTGTTGTGCAAAATCTCTGATAGTGGAGCGTCGCTGACGACTGTGATGGAATGATCAGAGAAATAATGAGCAACCTTCTTTGTGGTCATGTATATTCCATACACAAGCTTCTGATAATGAGGATATCTCTGCTTGGATGGAGTCAAGACTTCAGACAAATAATACACTGGGCGCTGAACTTTGAGAGCTTTTCCTTCTTCTTCCCGCTCGACCGTAAGCACAGTACTGACGACTTGTCCTGTGGCTGCGATATAGAGCAACAGAGGCTCTTTGCTGATTGGAGCAGCAAGCACCGGCTGGGTGGAGAGCAGAGCTTTTAGCTCGGCAAACGCTGCATCAGCTTCTGGAGTCCACTCGAACTTGTCTGTCTTCTTCATCAGTCGGTAAAGAGGCAATGCCTTTTCACCGAGTCGTGAGATGAATCGACTTAATGCGGCCAAGCATCCAGTAAGCTTCTGGACATCGTGCACTCGCACAGGGCGTTTCATTCGGAGAATAGTGCCAATCTTCTCTGGGTTAGCGTCGATTCCCCGTTCGGAAACGAGAAAACCGAGTAACTTGCCACCAGGAACTCCAAATGTGCACTTTGATGGATTGAGCTTGATATCATACCTTCTGAGGTTGGCAAATGTTTCGGCGAGATCAGCGAGCAGGTCGGAACCTTTTCGTGACTTGACAACGATATCATCCATATATGCTTCCACATTCCGACTGATTTGAGTGAGTAGACACTTCTGAATCATTCGCATAAATGTGGCTCCGGCATTCTTGAGGCCGAATGGCATGGTGATATAGCAGAAGCACCCGAATGGAGTGATGAAAGCTGTTTTTACCTCGTCGGGTCCGTACAGACGGATCTGGTGGTACCCGGAGTAGGCATCTAAAAAGGATAACCTCTCGCATCCCGCGGTCGAGTCAACAATTTGATCTATGCGAGGGAGAGGAAAATGATCTTTCGGGCAGGCCCGGTTGATGTGCTTGAAATCAATGCACATTCGGAGCGACTTGTCCTTCTTAGGAACCATGACGACATTAGCGAGCCACTCGGAGTGGTATATCTCTCGGATAAATCCTGCCGCCAACAGTCGAGCCACTTCTTCACCAATGGCTTTTCTCTTCTGGACGGCGGACCGCCGAAGATGCTCTTTGACTGGTTTTGCAGATGAGTCGACTCTTAGGCGATGCTCAGCCAGTCCCCTGGGAACACCTGGCATGTCAGCGGGCTTCCATGCAAAAATGTCCCAGTTCTCACGGAGGAACTGGATGAGCGCTTCTTCCTATTTTGGGTCGAGTGTTGTGGAGATGCGGGTCGGAGCTGCATCGGGGTCGGTCGGGTGAATGTGAACAGGCTTCGTCTCACCGGACGACTGGAATGCAGACTCTGTGGCGGGTTTCTTTGATCGCAGCAAGTCACTCGGATCTGCGTTTTGCTTGTATTCCTCGAACTCGACCGCTGTCACTTGGGAATCGGCAATCTTGGAGCCCTTCTGAAAGCACTCTTCTGCCTTTTTCCTATCGCCGGTGACAGTGATCACTCCTTTGGGGCCGGGCATCTTCAATTTGAGGTACACGTAGCATGGTCGAGCCATGAACCGTGCGTAAGCTGGTCTCCCCAAAATGGCATGATATGCACTCTGAAAATCCACGACCTCAAACGTCAACTTTTCTTTGCGAAAATGTTTCGAATCACCAAACACCACCTCCAAAGCTATTTGGCCGAGTGACTCGGCCTTCTTCCCTGGTATAACTCCATGAAAGCTCATGTTACTAGTGCTCAGTCGGGACATCGGAATGCCCATTCCTTTCAGTGTGTCTGCATACAACAAATTCAGTCCGCTTCCACCATCCATCAGCACCTTTGTCAGTCGAGTGCCTTCGACAACTGGATCGACCACCAAAGCTTGCCTCCCAGGGGTGGCAATATGAGTCGGGTGATCAGATTGGTCGAATGTGATGGGTGTTTGAGACCATTTCAGATAATTTGCTTTTGCTGGGGCAACCATGTTCACCTCTCGGTTAATGACTTTCAGTCGACTCCTGCTTTCCACATCTGCAAAGATCATCAGAGTGGAGTTGATATGCGGATATCCTTCCTCACTGTCCTCCTTGTCTTCGGCCTTGTCCGACTCCTTCTCCTTGTCCTTAGACTGTTTTCCCTGAAACTGCTGGATCAGGAGTCGACATTGGCGAGTGGTGTGCTTCGGGTAGATGATATTCCCCTCTTCGTCTTTCTTCGTATGGATGTGACATGGCATATCCATTACGTCGTTCCCTTCTTTATCCTTTACCTTCTTGGGGTTCCAGGATCCTTTTGGTTTCCCCTTAAACTTTCCTTGAGTCACGGCCAGAGCCTCTCCAGGAGCTGCCGGTTCAGCCTTCCGCTTCTGTTTCCGACTGGTGTTTCCTTTTTCCGACTGACTCGGCTTGTGCTTGCCGCTTCGGAGTCGGTCTTCTTCTTCGCCGTTGGCGTACTTGGTAGCAATCTCCATCATCCGACTCAAGGTCATGTCACCGGTTCGACCAAACTTCAAACTCAGTTCTCTGTTCTTGACACCATCTTTGAAGGCGCAGACTGCCTGATGATCAGACACATTCTCCACAGTGTGGTGCAAAGTGATCCACCTCTGAATATACTCTCTGAGAGTCTCATTAGCTTTCTGCACGCAGACTTGCAACTCTGTCAATCCAGCTGGTCGCTTGCAAGTTCCTTCAAACGTTCTGATGAACACTTGGGACAGATCCTCCCAAGTGTAAATGCTGCTAGGAGGTAATTGAGTCAACCATGCCCTGGCAGAACCTTCCAGCATGAGGGGCAAATGCTTCATGGCCACCTCGTCGTTCCCACCACCAATCTGAACTGCCACTCGGTAGTCTTCAAGCCAAGTTTCAGGCTTAGACTCACCAGTGAACTTGCTGACTCCTGTTGCCAACCTGAAATTGGGAGGGATAACTGCGGCTCTGATAGCTCTGCTGAAACATTCAGGACCAGAAACATGCACTCGACTGCTTGTGGGTACATCTCTGTCGAGTCCACCTCGATGGGCTCTGTTCCGGTCGACCAACCCTTGCACGATAATGGATCGCGCGTCGAAGCCTGGTTCTCTGGGGTCAACTGGAGCCCTTCGCCCTGTACTGTACTGACGCCTGTCATCTTGTTGCCAAGGAGCGTAAGACCCACCCCTCGGAGGGGAATTGGGCACTCGACGCCTATCATCTCGGTCGAGTCGGTCGCCATATTGATCTCGCCGGTTCTCGCGCCCTTCACGCCGCGGAGGTGATCTGGGGCTGTGAGCCGACCGAACCGTATTCGCAGTGACGGATCGACTGTGAATTCTGTTGTGCGACTGAGACACGGCTGAATTCTGATCTCCTGCTGCCCGGAGCAGATCCCTGATCTGCAGCAAACCTCTGCCAGCTTCCGACTGCGAAGGCTGGATGGACTCTGCTATACGGGTCGCAGCTGCTAAATTCTGGATTGGGGTTCGATATACCTGAGTCGGCGAGAAGAGTTGACGTCGATTGGTGTCGGGAACTCGTTGCCGCGCGCGCTCGTCGAGTGCTCGCTGAAGATTCTCCAGTCGAGTGCGTTCGGCCAAATTGGCCAGACGTGCCTCCTCCAAGGCACGAGCCTCGGGGGTTTCTCCTGCGATGGGAGTACGCAGGGGATCCACGTTCCTGTGGCGAAGTTCCTCTCTTTGCAGAGAGTCGAGTGGCTCGGGCTGGTACTCTTCGTAGCCTCGTGCAGGGTCGCCGCCGTCACCTGCTCCACCATCACGGGCGAAGCCAGGAGGACTGTGGGGCCCGTCGACCATCAAGATTTCCGCCGCTGGATCACTGCTACCGCACTCGGATGTAGTCTCTACGGAGCCAGTCGACAGATCGAACAAGCCGTAGAGAGATTCGTCGGGCTCGATTGCCGCAACTTGGGTGGTGGCCGATTGACGATCCACCGCGTGCCTCACCCATCGCTGAAGCCTCGACCGGCCTGAGCGCTTGCGCTGGCGGGAGACCGGGAGGGTGGACGATGGAGGAGCCGACCGATACTGGGTCGACGGTTGCCGCAGCAGAATGCCGCGGACACATGCGCGAAAAAGCGTCACACCGCGGACGGGGAGCGCATCAACGTTGAGTGGAGCCTCATGGAGCCACGCGGAGTCGTCGGCGATGAAGGTGAGAGTGCCGAGACGGATCTCTTGACCCCCGACCAAAACTCCAGCAGACACCATGATGAAAGTACTCGGAAGAATCGCAACTTCTCCACAAAATCGCTAAAACACCTGCCCCACGGTGAGCGCCAACTGTCGTGGTTCTAAGCCTGACAGTAGAGTGGGGGTTAGGTATGGAGAGGCAAGGTCCTAGCTATGGAGAGGTTGTAAACACAAGGGATGTACGAGTTCAGGCCCTTCTCGGAAGAAGTAACAGCCCTACGTCTCGGAGCCCGGAGGCGGTCGAGTGGATTATGAGTATATGAATTACAAGGTGCCGAACCCTTCTGCCTGTGGAGGGGGGTGGCTTATATAGAGTGCGCCAGGACCTCAGCCAGCCCACGTAGGAGAGGGTTTAAGGTGAGTTAAGTCTGGGGCGTTACTGGTAACGCCCCACATAAAGTGCCTTTACTATCATAAAGTCTACTTGATTACAGGCCGTTGCAGTGCAGAGTGCCTCTTGACCTTCTGGTGGTCGAGTGAGTCTTCGTGGTCGAGTCCTTCAAGACAGTCGAGTGTGTCCCTCGTTGGTCGACTGGAAGGCGACTTCTTCTAAGGGTGTCCTTGGGTAAGGTACTTAGATCAGGTCCATGACCCTACCCTAGGTACATAACCCCATCAGGGCGCACCCCTTGTCCAATTCGGACCAGAGGGGGGCTGCGCGCCTCCTTCCTTTCGGCCTCTCTCCTCTATTCCCGTATGGCCCAATAAGGCCCATATACTCGCCGGCGAATTCCCGTAACTCTCCGGTACTCCGAAAAATACCCGAATCACTCGGAACCTTTTCGAACTCCGAATATAGTCGTCCAATATATCGATCTTTACGTCTCGACCATTTCAAGACTCCTCTTCATGTCCCCGATCTCATCCGGGACTCCGAACTCCTTCGGTACATCAAAACTCATAAACTCATAATAAAACTGTCATCGAAACCTTAAGCGTGCGGACCCTACGGGTTCGAGAACTATGTAGACATGACCGAAACACGTTTCCGATCAATAACCAATAGCGGGACCTGGATGCCCATATTGGCTCCCACATATTCTACGAAGATCTTTATCGGTCAAACCGCATAACAACATACGTTGTTCCCTTTGTCATTGGTATGTTACTTGCCCGAGATTTGATCGTCAGTATCCAATACCTAGTTCAATCTCATTACCGGCAAGTCTCTTTACTCATTACGTAATGCATCATCCCGTAACCAACTCGTTGGTCACATTGCTTGCAAGGCTTATAGTGATGTGCATTACCGAGAGGGCCCAGAGATACCTCTCCGACAATCGGAGTGACAAAACCTAATCTCGAAATACGCCAACTCAACATATACCTTCGGAGACACCTGTAGTACTCCTTTACAATCACCCAGTTACGTTGTGACGTTTGGTAGTACCCAAAGTGTTCCTCCGGTAAACGGGAGTTGCATAATCTCATAGTTACAGGAACATGTATAAGTCATGAAGAAAGCAATAGCAACATACTAAACGATCAAGTGCTAGGCTAACGGAATGGGTCATGTCAATCACATCATTCTCCTAATGATGTGATCCCGTTAATCAAATGACAACTCTTTTGTACATGGCTAGGAAACTTAACCATCTTTGATTCAACGAGCTAGTCAAGTAGAGGCATACTAGTGACACTATGTTTGTCTACGTATTCACACAAGTATTATGTTTCCGGTTAATACAATTCTAGCATGAATAATAAACATTTATCATGATATAAGAAAATAAATAATAACTTTATTATTGCCTCTAGGGCATATTTCCTTCAGTCTCCCACTTGCACTAGAGTCAATAATCTAGTTCACATCGCCATGTGATTTAACACTAATATTCATATCTGTATATGATTAACACCCATAGTTCACATCGTCATGTAACCAACACCCAAAGGGTTTACTAGAGTCAATAATCTAGTTCACATCTCTATGTGATTAACACCCAAAGAGTACTAAGGTGTGATCATGTTTTGCTCATGAGAGAAGCTTAGTCAACGGGTCTGTCATATTCAGAGCCGTATGTATTTTGCAAATATTCTATGTCTATAATGCTCTGCACGGAGCTACTCTAGCTAATTGCTCCCACTTTCAATATGTATCCAGATTGAGAATTAGAGTCATCTGGATCGGTGTAAAAGATTGCACCCATGTAACTCTTTACGACGGGCTCTTTTATCACCTCCATAATCGAGAAATATTCCCTTAGTTCTTCACTAAGGATATTCTTGACCGCTGTCCAGTGATCTACTCTTAGATCAAAATTGTATTCCTTTGCCAAACTCAGAGCAAGGTATACAATATGTCTGGTTCACAGCATAGCATACTTTATAGAACCTATGACTGAGGCATAGGGAATGACTTTTCATTCTCTTTCTATTTTCTGCCATGGTCGGGTCTTGAGTCTTACTCAACTTCACACCTTGTAACATAGGCAAGAACTCCTTCTTTGACTGTTCCATTTTGAACTATTTCAAAAATTTATCAAGGTATGTACTCATTGAAAAATCTTATCAAGCGTCTTGATCTATCTATATAGATCTTGATGCTCAATGTGTAAGCAGCTTCACCGAGGTCTTGCTTTGAAAAACTCTTATTCAAGTATCCTTTCATGCTATCCAGAATTTCCATATCATTTCCAATTAACAATATGTCATCCACATATAATATTAGAAATGCTACAGAGCTCCCACTCACTTTCTTGTAAATACAGACTTCTTCAAAAGTCTGTATAAAACCATATGCTTTGATCAACTCATCAAAGCATATATTCCAACTCCGAGATGCTTGCACCAGTCCATAGATGGATCGCTGGAGCTTGCACAATTTGTTAGCACCTTTAGGATTGACAAAACCTTCTGGTTGCATCATATACAACTCTTCTTTAAGAAAACCATTAAGGAATGCAGTTTTGTTTATCCATTTGCCAGATTTCATAAAATGCGGCAATTGCTAACATGATTCAGACAGACTTAAGCATAGATACGAGTGAAAAACTCTCATCGTAGTCAACATCTTGAACTTGTCAAAAACCTTTTGCGATAATTCTAGCTTTGTAGATAGTAACACTATCAGCGTCCGTCTTCCTCTTGACGATCCATTTAATCTCAATGTCTTGCCGATCATTGGGCAAGTCAATCAAAGTCCATACTTTGTTTTCATACATGGATCTTATCTCAGATCTCATGGCCTCAAGCCATTTTACGGAATCTGGGCTCACCATCGCTTCTTCATAGTTCGTAGGTTCGTCATGGTCTAGTAACATAACTTCCAGAACAGGATTACCGTACCACTCTGGTGCGGATCTTACTCTGTAAGACCTACGAGGTTCTGTAGTAACTTAATCTGAAGTTTCATGATCATCATCATTAACTTCCTCACTAATTGGTGTAGTAGTCACAGGAACAAATTTCTGTGATGAACTAATTTCCAATAAGGGAGCAGGTACAGTTACCTCATCAAGTTCTACTTTCCTCCCACTCACTTCTTTCGAGAGAAACTTCTTCTCTAGAAAGGATCCATTCTTGGCAACGAATGTTTTTGCCTTTGGATTTGTGATAGAAGGAGTACCCAACAGTTTCCTTTGGGTATTCTATGAAGACGCACTTCTCCGATTTGGGTTCGAGCTTATCAGGTTGAAACTTTTTCATATAAGCATCGCAACTCCAAACTTTAAGAAACGACAACTTAGGTTTACTGCTAAACCATAGTTCATACGGTGTCGTCTCAACGGATTTAGATGGTGCCCTTTTAAATGTGAATGCAGCTGTCTTTAATGCACAACCCCAAAACGATAGTGGTAAAACCGATAAGAGACATCATAGATCGCACCATATCCAATAAAGTGCAGTTACGACGTTCGGACACACCATAACGTTGTGGTGTTCCAGGTGGCGTGAGCTGTGAAACTATTCCACATTGTTTTAATTGAAGACCAAACTCGTAACTCAAATATTCGTCTCCGCGATCAGATCGTAGAAACTTTATTTTTCTTGTTACGATGATTTTTCCACTTCACTCTGAAATTCTTTGAACCTTTCAATTATTTCAGACTTATGTTTCATCAAGTAGATATACTCATATCTGCTCAATTCATCTTGTGAAGGTCAGAAAATAACGATACACGCCACGAGCATCAACACTCATTGGACCGCATACATCAGTATGTATTATTTCCAACAAGTCAGTAGCTCGTTCCATTGTTCTGGAGAATGGAGTTTTAGTGATCTTGCCTAAAAGGCACGGTTCGCAAGCATCAAATGATTCATAACCAAGTGATTCCGAAAATCCATCTTTATGGAGTTTCTTCATGCGCTTTACACCGATATGACCCAAACAGCAGTGCCACAAATAAGTTGCACTATCATTATTAACTTTGCATCTTTTGGTTTCAATATTATGAATATGTGTATCACTACAATCGAGATCCAATGAACCATTTTCATTGGGTGTGTGACCATATAAGGTTTTATTCATGTAAATAGAACAACAGTTTATTCTCTTACTTAAATGAATAACCATATTGCAATAAACACGATCAGATCATATTCATGCTCAATGCAAACACCAAATAACATTTATTTAGGTTCAACACTAATCCCGAAAGTATAGGGAGTGTGCGATGATGATCATATCAATCTTGAAACTACTTTCAACACACATCGTCACTTCACCCTTAACTAGTTTCTGTTTATTCTGCAACTCCCGTTTCGAGTTACTACTCTTAGCAACTGAACCAGTACCAAGTACCGAGGGGTTGCTATAAACACTAGTAAAGTACACATCAATAACATGTATATCAAATATACCTTTGTTCACTTTGCCATCCTTCTTATCCGCCAAATACTTGGGGTAGTTCTGCTTCCAATGATCAGTCCCTTTGCAGTAGAAGCACTTAGTCTCAGGCTTAGGTCCAGACTTGGGCTTCTTCACTTGAGCAGCAACTTGCTTGCCGTTCTTCTTGAAGTTCCCTTCTATCCCTTTGCCCTTTTCTTGAAACTAGTGGTCTTGTTAACCATCAACACTTGATGTTCTTTCTTGATTTCTACCTTCATCGATTTCATCATCATGAAAAACTCGAGAATCATTTTCATCATCCCTTGCATACTATAGTTCATCACGAAGTTATAGTAACTTGGTGATGGTGACTAGAGAATTCTGTCAATCACTATCTTATCTGGGAGATTAACTCCCACTTGATTCAAGCGATTGTAGAACCCAGACAATCTGAGCACATGCTCACTAGTTGAACGATTTTCCTCCATCTTTTAGCTATAGAACTTGTTGGAGACTTCATATCTCTCAACTCGGGTATTTGCTTGAAATATTAACTTCAACTCCTGGAACATCTCATATGGTCCATGACGTTCAAAATGTTTTTGAAGTCCCGATTCTAAGCCATAATGCATGGTGCACAAAACTATCAAGTAGTCATCATATTGAGCTAGCCAAACGTTCATAACGTCTGCATCTGCTCCTACAATGGGTTTGTCACCTAGCGGTACATTAAGGGCATAATTCTTCTATGCAGCAATGAGGATAAACCTCAGATTACGGATCAAATCCGCATCATTGCTACTAACATCTTTCAACACAATTTTCTCTAGGAACATATGAAAAAAAACATATGAAAGCAACAACGCAAACTATTGATCTACAACATAATTTGCAAAATACTACCAGGACTAAGTTCATGATAAATTTAAGTTCAATTAATCATATTACTTAAGAACTCCCACTTAGATAGATATCCCTCTAATCCTCTAAGTGATTACGTGATCCATATCAACTACACCATGTCCGATCATCACGTGAGATGGAGTAGTTTCAATGGTGAACATCAATATGTTGATCATATCTACGATATGATTCACGCTCGACCTTCCGGTCTCCGTGTTCCGAGGCCATATCTGTATATGCAACTGTTTTGTACCCGTTGTATTTGAACGTAGAGCCTATCACACCCGATCATCACGTGGTGTCTCAGCACGAAGAACTTTCGCAACGGTGCATACTCAGGAAGAACACTTCTTGATAATTGGTGAGAGATCATCTTAAAATGCTACCATCAATCAAAGCAAGATAAGATGAATAAAGGATAAACATCACATGCAATCAATATAAGTGATATGATATGGCCATCATCATCTTGTGCTTGTGATCTGCATCTCCGAAGCATCGTCATGATCACCATCGTCACCGGCGTGACACCTTGATCTCCATCGTAGCATTGTTGTCGTTTACGCCATCTATTGCTTCTACGACTATCGCTACCGCTTAGTGATAAAGTAAAGCAATTACAGGGTGTTTGCATTTCATACAATAAAGCGACAACCATATGGCTCCTGCCAGTTGCCGATAACTTCGGTTACAAAACATGATCATCTCATACAATAAAATATAGCATCACGTCTTGACCATATCACATCACAACATGCCCTGCAAAAACAAGTTAGACGTCCTCTACTTTGTTGTTGCAAATTTTACGTGGCTGCTACGGGCTTTAGCAAGAACCGTTCTTACCTACGCATAAAAAACACAACGATAGTTCGTCAAGTTGGTGCTGTTTTAACCTTCGCAAGGACCGGGCGTAGCCACACTCGATTCAGCTAAAGTGAGAGAGACAGACACCTGCCAGCCACCTTTAAGCACGAGTGCTCGCAACGGTGAAACCAGTCTCGCGTAAGCGTACACGTAATGTCGGTCTGGGCCGCTTCATCTCACAATACCGCCGAACCAAAGTATGACATGATGGTAAGCAGTATTACTTGTATCGCCCACAACTCACTTGTGTTCTACTCGTGCATATAACATCAACGCATAAAACCTAGGCTCGGATGCCACTGTTGGGGAACGTAGTAATTTCAAAAAAATTCCTACGTACACGCAAGATCATGGTGATGACATAGCAACGAGAGGGGAGAGTGTTGTCCACGTACCCTCGTAGACCGTAAGCGGAAGCGTTATGACAACGCGGTTGATGTAGTCGTACGTCTTCACGACCCGACCGATCCAAGTACCGAACGTACGGCATCTCCGAGTTCAGCACACGTTCAGCTCGATGACGATCCCCGGGCTCCGATCCAGCAAAGCTTCGGGGATGAGTTCCGTCAGCACGATGGCGTGGTGACGATGATGATGCTCTACCAGCGCAGGGCTTCGCCTAAACTCTGCGACGATATGACCGAGGTGGAATATGGTGGAAGGGGGCACCGCACATGGCTAAGGAACGATCCGTAGAACAACTTGTGTTGTCGTGCCTAGAGGTGCCCCCCTGCCCCCGTAT
Source organism: Triticum aestivum (assembly GCF_018294505.1). NCBI lineage: Eukaryota > Viridiplantae > Streptophyta > Magnoliopsida > Poales > Poaceae > Triticum > Triticum aestivum. The sequence continues at coordinate 514,201,195 of NC_057804.1, forward strand.
ATAAAGGAGCAAGGGGGGAGGGGGCGGCCGGCCTAGGAGGGGCGCGCCAAGGGGAGTCCTACTCCCACCGGGAGTAGGACTCCCTCCTTCCTTGTTGGAGTAGGAGAAGGGGGGAAAGAGGGGGAGAGGAGGAAGGAAAGGGGGGCCGCATCCCTTGTCCAATTCGGATCAGAGGGGGGCTGCGCGCCTCCTTCCTTTCGGCCTCTCTCCTCTATTCCCGTATGGCCCAATAAGGCCCATATACTCCCCGGCGAATTCCCGTAACTCTCCGGTACTCCGAAAAATACCCGAATCACTCGGAACCTTTGCGAACTCCGAATATAGTCGTCCAATATATCGATCTTTACGTCTCGACCATTTCGAGACTCCTTGTCATGTCCCCGATCTCATCCGGGACTCCGAACTCCTTCGGTACGTCAAAACTCATAAACTCATAATAAAACTGTCATCGAAACCTTAAGCGTGCGGACCCTACGGGTTCGAGAACTATGTAGACATGACCGAAACACGTTTCCGATCAATAACCAATAGCGGGACCTGGATGCCCATATTGGCTCCCACATATTCTACGAAGATCTTTATCGGTCAAACCGCATAACAACATACGTTGTTCCCTTTGTCATCGGTATGTTACTTGCCCGAGATTTGATCGTCGGTATCCAATAGCTAGTTCAATCTCATTACCGGCAAGTCTCTTTACTCGTTACGTAATGCATCATCCCGTAACCAACTCATTGGTCACATTGCTTGCAAGGCTTATAGTGATGTGCATTACCGAGAGGGCCCAGAGATACCTCTCCGACAATCGGAGTGACAAAACCTAATCTCGAAATATGCCAACTCAACATATACCTTCGGAGACACCTGTAGTACTCCTTTATAATCACCCAGTTATGATGTGACGTTTGTAGTACCCAAAGTGTTCCTCCGGTAAACGGGAGTTGCATAATCTCATAGTTACAGGAACATGTATAAGTCATGAAGAAAGCAATAACAACATACTAAACGATCAAGTGCTAGGCTAACGGAATGGGTCATGTCAATCACATCATTCTCCTAATGATGTGATCCCGTTAATCAAATGACAACTCTTTTGTCCATGGCTAGGAAACTTAACCATCTTTGATTCAACGAGCTAGTCAAGTAGAGGCATACTAGTGACACTATGTTTGTCTATGTATTCACACAAGTATTATGTTTCCGGTTAATACAATTCTAGCATGAATAATAAACATTTATCATGATATAAGGAAATAAATAATAACTTTATTATTGCCTCTAGGGCATATTTCCTTCAGTATATACTTCACCGAACCTATAGGGTCACACGCTTAAGGGTCATCTATCTGTTGAATACTAGACAAGGAGTTTGGGAGAAAATCACCGAAAAAGTTTCGAACACCGGAAAAGTTTCAGCCAACGGAATCGTACCGCAGAGAGAGGTCATCGGATAAGTTTTGATGATACCAAAAAGTTGTTTCGGGATATACCATTAAGTCAAATTGGTTTCGGCACATGCCTGATAATTCTTGGAGGGTGCCAGAATCATTCTGGAAGCTTTTTGGAATTTTTCTGAGATAAAAACCGAAAATGTTCCGGAGCTGCCGGAGCCACTTCAGATGCGTTTCGCAGATGAAAATCGCTAAAACCGGAATTGTTTCGAAACGCGTTGAAAATCATTTTAGTGGGTACTGGAAATGTTCTTAGCCCACATAAATATTTTCAGTTCGATTAGACGCTGAAAAATGTCATCGTGAATAGTAAAAGTGCTTTTTGGGATATTTTATAGAAAGCCACCTTTTGGGGCTTTGCCCAAAAGATCTAGGGATGACATGGATGGATTGGGAGGCCCTCATGGGGGCCCCCCAAAGTGTGTGGCTGGCCACACTTTGGGCTCTACCTTGGAGCCCCTCTTGTTCCTTGGTTTCACTCTTATGCCCTTGTGGAAGGACTTCATTCATGTGCATTTTGGGTTTTTGTGTTAAACTACCCTACCCCTTGGGATTTCCTATAAATAGAGGTGGAGGGGCATCCCTCCACACTCACTCTTTCTCACATACAAGTGCCATGCATGATCTGGCTTCTCTCTCCCTCCCAGCGAAATAGTTTCGTAGAGCCGAAAGGTTGTCTGGGTTCCGGCAGGAACTAATTCTGGACGGTGAAGCCCTGCCAGATAGATGACACCGTATGTGTGCAACTCTGTAGAGAGATCATAGTTTCGCTCTTAGTTCGTGAGTGCCTCCCGAAGGGCTGTCCGTGTGACCGTCCGAGTTTTGAAGGTCCTCCCGAAGGGCTGTCCGAGTGATCGTTCGAGTTTTGAAGGTCCTCCCGAAGGGCTGTCCGCGACACCGTCCGAGGTGGCTGTTCGACCGCCTCCCGGAGGGCTGTCTGAGGAGAAGATGAGGGTATACATCCTCGCGGTTGGGAGGTTGTGAATCCTAGCTGCGGGGATCTGCACCGCCGTTCGTCATCGACTCTACTTCCCGCTGCGCTACGAGTCGGTAACGAAAAAGATCAGACCATGTATGCAGTCTCCATAGTGGTCCTGGGCTGGTGCGTAGGTCAGAAATTTTTTGTTTTCTGCTGCGTTACCCTACAGTGGCATCAAGAGCCGTGCTATGCGAAGATGCAGGTTACGATCTAGAATACATGGAGATGTATGGGTATTGCATAATATAATTTTGGAGTAGATGAGATCTATTGCTGAAAATTATTTATGTGGGTGACAAATGAAATCTGTCACCCGACGTTCTTGTTGCTTTCCTAGAATTTGCGTTTGCTCAATCTCGAGACAGCATGGTGGAATTTGACAAAGTTCTGGCAATCCGTGATCCTGATTGATCATGCAAATGCTACCGGTTCTTTGGGTTCTGGCGTAGTCAAAAGAAAGATGAAATTCGCAGATGAAAGGGCATTGCAGATATGATCTGCACGGGGGTCATGCATATGATGAAGTTTAGTATCGGGCTCGAGATTTAATTATCTCATGTTTCATACACCCCGAGGTGTTAATCTAGCAACTTGAATAATCATACTTGATGATAAAACGTTGGTAGCTGCGGTTTAAGTCAAAACCTTAGAAGCCACGTAAAACCTTTTTCTTGTATGAACCGATTAGAGGCGTCTAACTTGGTTTTGCAGGATGGTTTGCATGTGATGTGGTATAGCAGTGCTCATAATAATTTGATTATGTATGAGATGACTATATAATGTAAATTAACATGACCTGTGTGTCATGATTCGGCATGATGGCTGGAGCCATATGATTGTCACTTTAATGACCTGCGTGTCAACCTTAAGTAATGCAATTATTTTATTAGCTATAGAGATAGCAATATTATCCGGTGCATCGACAAGGTGGTGGCAATCTTAGCGAAGGTGAAGGCCGACGCAAATGCCGAAGACAAAGAAATGAAAGACTTCTCCGTCAGAAAGGGCTATACCATATCATGCTATTATGAATTGACTGATATGTTTATCCCTTATAATGCACCCTTCTTGATTGCGCGGTAGTCGCTTTTTATTAGGGTGATCTCTCACAAAAATATCAAGTAGTTAGTGTTCTCCCATGTGTAGCACCGTCTGAAATTCGTATCTTTTCGGGGTGCGCCATGTACACATTGAAGGAAATATGCCCTAGAGGCAATAATAAAGTTGTTATTTATTTCCTCATATCATGATTAATGTTTATTATTCATGCTAAAATTGTATTAACCGGAAACATGATACATGTGTGAATACATAGACAAACATATAGTCACTAGTATGCCTCTACTGGACTAGCTCATTAATCAAACATGGTTATGTTTCCTAACCATAGACATGTATTGTCATTTGATTAACGGGATCACATCATTAGGAGAATGATGTGATTGACATGACCCATTCTGTTAGCCTAGCACTTGATCGTTTAGTATATTGCTATTGCTTTCTTCATGACTTATACATGTTCCTGTAACTATGAGATATGCAACTCCCGTTTACCGGAGGAACACTTTGGGTACTACCAAACGTCACAACGTAACTGGGTGATTATAAAGGAGTACTACAGGTGTCTCCGAAGGTACATGTTGGGTTGGCGTATTTTGAGATTAGGTTTTGTCACTCCGATTGTCGGAGAGGTAACTCTGGGCCCTCTCGGTAATGCACATCACTATAAGCCTTGCAAGCAATGTAGCTAATGAGTTAGTTACGGAATGATACACATATTCATAATGTCGAAGCCAAAAGATGCAGAGTTAATAATGATAGTGCAACTTATTTGTGGCACTGCCGTTTAGGTCATATCGGTGTAAAGCGCATGAAGAAACTCCATACTGATGGACTTTTGGAATCACTTGATTATGAATCACTTGGTACTTGCGAACCGTGCCTCATGGGCAAGATGACTAAAACACCGTTCTCCGGTACTATGGAGAGAGCAACAGATTTGTTGGAAATCATACATACAGATGTATGTGGTCCGATGAATGTTGAAGCTCGTGGCGGATATCGTTATTTTCTCACCTTCACAGATGATTTAAGCAGATATTGGTATATCTACTTAATGAAACACAAGTCTGAAACATTTGAAAAGTTCAAAGAATTTCAGAGTGAAGTGGAAAATCATCGTAACAAGAAAATAAAATTCCTACGATCAGATCATGGAGGAGAATATTTGAGTTACGAGTTTGGTTTACATTTGAAACAATGCGGAATAGTTTCGCAACTCACGCCACCCGGAACACCACAACGAAATGGTGTGTCCGAACGTCGTAATCGTACTTTACTAGATATGGTGCGATCTATGATGTCTCTTACTGATTTACCGCTATCGTTCTGGGGTTATGCTTTAGAGACGGCCGCATTCACGTTAAATAGGGCACCATCAAAATCCGTTGAGACGACGGCTTATGAACTGTGGTTTGGCAAGAAACCAAAGTTGTCATTTCTTAAAGTTTGGGGCTGCGATGCTTATGTGAAGAAACTTCAACCAGATAAGCTCGAACCTAAATCGGAGAAATGTGTCTTCATAGGATACCCAAAAGAAACAGTTGGGTATACCTTTTATCACAGATCCGAAGGCAAGACATTCGTTGCTAAGAATGGATCCTTTCTAGAGAAGGAGTTTCTCTCGAAAGAAGTGAGTGGGAGGAAAGTAGAACTTGATAAGGTAACTATACCTGCTCCCTTATTGGAAAGTAGTTCATCACAGAAACCGGTTTCTGTGACACCTACACCAATTAGTGAGGAAGCTAATGATATTGATCATGAAACTTCAGATCAAGTTTCTACTGAACTTCAAAGGTCTACCAGAGTAAGATCCGCACCAGAGTGGTACGGTAATCCTATTCTGGAAGTCATGTTACTTGACCATGACGAACCTACGAACTATGAGGAAGCGATGATGAGCCCAGATTCCGCAAAATGGCTAGAAGCCATGAAATCTGAGATGGGATCCATGTATGAAAACAAAGTATGGACTTTGGTTGACTTGCCCGATGATCGGCAAGCCATTGAGAATAACTGGATCTTTAAGAAGAAGACTGACGTTGATGGTAATATAACTGTCTATAAAGCTCGACTTGTTGCGAAAGGTTTTCGACAAGTTCAAGGGGTTGACTACGATGAGACTTTCTCACCTGTAGCGATGCTTAAGTCTGTCCGAATCATGTTAGCTATTGCTGCATTTCATGATTATGAAATTTTGCAAAGGGATGTCAAAACTGCATTCTTGAATGGATTTCTGGAAGAAGAGTTGTATATGATGCAGCCAGAAGGTTTTGTTGATCCAAAAGGTGTTAAGAAAGTGTGCAAACTCCAGCGATCCATTTATGGACTGGTGCAAGCATCTCGGAGTTGGAATAAACGCTTTGATAGTGTGATCAAAGCATATGGTTTTATACAGACTTTTGGAGAAGCCTGTATTTACAAGAAAGTGAGTGGGAGCTCTGTAGCATTTTTGATATTATATGTAGATGACATATTATTAATTGGAAATGATATAGAATTTCTGGATAGCATAAAAGGATACTTGAATAAAAGTTTTTCAATGAAAGACCTCGGTGAAGCTGCTTACATATTGGGCATCAAGATTTATAGAGATAGATCAAAACGCTTAATAGGACTTTCACAAAGCACATACCTTGATAAAATTTTGAAAAAGTTCAAAATGGATCAGGCAAAGAAAGGGTTCTTGCCCGTGTTACAAGGTGTGAAGTTGAGTCAGACTCAATGCCCGACCACTGCAGAAGATAGAGAGAAAATGAAAGATGTTCCCTATGCTTCAGCCATAGGCTCTATCATGTATGCAATGCTGTGTACCAGACCTGATGTATGCTTAGCAATAAGCTTGGCATGAAGGTACCAAAGTAATCCAGGAGTGGATCACTGGACAACGGTCAAGAACATCCTGAAATACCTGAAAAGGACTAAGGATATGTTTCTCATATATGGAGGTGACAAAGAGCTAGTCGTAAATGGTTACGTCGATGCAAGCTTTGACACTGATCTGGACGATTCTAAATCGCAAACCAGATACGTATTTTTATTAAATGGTGGAGCTGTAAGTTGGTGTAGTTCTAAACAAAGTGTCGTGGCAGGATCTACATGTGAAGCGGAGTACATAGCTGCTTCAGAAGCAGCAAATGAAGGAGTCTGGATGAAGGAGTTCATTACCGATCTAGGTGTCATACCTAGTGCATCGGGACCAATGAAGATCTTCTGTGACAATACTGGTGCAATTGCCTTGGCAAAGGAATCCAGATTTCACAAGAGGACCAAGCACATCAAGAGACGCTTCAATTCCATCCGGGACCAAGTCCAAGTGGGAGACATAGAGATTTGCAAGGTACATACGGATCTGAATGTTGCAGACCCGTTGACTAAGCCTCTCTCACGAGCAAAACATGATCAGCACCAAGACTCCATGGGTGTTAGAATCATTACTATGTAATCTAGATTATTGACTCTAGTGCAAGTGGGAGACTGAAGGAAATATGCCCTATAGGCAATAATAAAGTTATTATTTATTTCCTCATATCATGATAAATGTTTATTATTCATGCTAGAATTGTATTAACCGGAAACATGATACATGTGTGAATACATAGACAAACATATAGTCACTGGTAAGCCTCTACTTGACTAGCTCATTAATCGAAGATGGTTATGTTTCCTAACCATAGACATGTGTTGTCATTTGATTAACGGGATCACATCATTAGGAGAATGATGTGATTGACATGACCCATTCCGTTAGCCTAGAACTTGATCGTTTAGTATATTGCTATTGCTTTCTTCATGACTTATACATGTTCCTGTAACTATGAGATTATGCAACTCCCGTTTACCGGAGGAACACTTTGGGTACTACCAAACGTCACAACATAACTGGGTGATCATAAAGGAGTACTACAGGTGTCTCCGAAGGTACATGTTGGGTTGGCGTATTTTGAGATTAGGTTTTGTCACTCCGATTGTTGGAGAGGTAACTCTGGGCCCTCTCGGTAATGCACATCACTATAAGCCTTGCAAGCAATGTAATGAGTTAGTTACGGAATGATGCATTACGTAACGAGTAAAGAGACTTGACGATAACGAGATTAAACTAGGTATTGGATACCGACGATCGAATCTCGGGCAAGTAACATACCGATGACAAAGGGAACAACGTATGTTGTTATGCGGTTTGACCGATAAAGATCTTCGTAGAATATGTAGGAACCAATATGGGCATCCAGGTTCCGCTATTGGTTATTGACCGAGAATAGTTCTAGGTCATGTCTACATAGTTCTCGAACCCGTAGGGTCCGCACGCTTAACTTACGATGATAGTTTTATTATGAGTTTATAAGTTTTGATGTACCGAAGTTTGTTCGGAGTCCCGGATGTGATCACGAACATGACGAGGAGTCTCGAAATGGTCGACACATAAAGATTGATATATTGGACGACTATATTCAGACACCGGAAGTGTTCCGGACGTTTTCGGAGAAAACGGGAGTGCCAGAGGGTTACCGGAACCCCCCGAGAGAGATAATGTGCCACATGGGCCTTGGTGGAAAGAGAGAGGGGCGGCCAGGGTGGGCTGCGCGCCCCCTTTCCCTCTGGTCCAAATTGGACTAGGAGGGGGGGCCTCTCTTTCCTTCCCCCTCTCTCCCTTCCTTTCCCCTCCTAGTAGGAGTAGGAAAGGGGGAGTCCTACTCCTACTAGGAGGAGGACTCCTCCTCCTTGGCGCGCCCACAAGGGCCGGCCGGCCTCCCCCCTTGATCCTTTATATACGGGGGCGGGGGGCACCCCAGCAGACACAAGTTGATCTATGGATCGTTCCTTAGCCGTGTGCAGTGCCCCCCTCCACCATATTCCACCTCGGTCATATCGTTGCGGAGTTTAGGCGAAGCCCTGCGCCGGTAGAACATCATCATCGTCACCACGCCATCGTGCTGACGGAACTCATCCCCGAAGCTTTGCTGGATTGGAGCCCGGGGATCGTCATCGAGCTGAACGTGTGCTGAACTCGGAGGTGCCGTACGTTCGGTGCTTGGATCGGTCGGATCGTGAAGACGTACGACTACATCAACCGCGTTGTCATAACGCTTCCTCTTACGGTCTACGACGGTACGTGGACAACACTCTCCCCTCTCGTTGCTATGTCATCACCATGATCTTGTGTGTACGTAGGAAAATTTTGAAATTACTACGTTCCCCAACACACATGAGCACGAACGAATCGGGAGGAATGAGGCAGGTGAGGTCAGACCTTGCAGCAAGATCACTTGGTTGCCTTTGACGTTCAGGCAGGAGAGTCCTGAGCTCGGAACACACCCATCGAAAGATGAACAAGAATCACATAGAGATGCGATCGGCAAGTTGGCCTACCGATTGGAATTCGTGTCATCAGTGATGAACCCGTCAATGGCATCGAATAGAAATATGGATCTTGAATCACTCTAAATCAATTATGAGAGATATTGATTTGAGTGGGAGCGCACTATTGAATTAACATGTTTAATTCCCAGTGCAATTAATTATGAACACTGTCTAAGTGTTTCTTGCAAAATAGTTGTAGAATAATGGCTCGCGTTTCCACCTTCCCTGTTAAAATTGAATAGCTGTTAGATATCTGGTTAAAACTTTATGATTGGTAACGTAATGTGAGGATTGTCCTCAAAAGTGCCGAGAAGTACTTTGTCCTATCGCATGCTTTCTGTATCCTCCCGCTAATGCTATGGATCATGTGACTCTCGTCCTTCGATCCAAAAGCTAGAATTCTGTTACGGTCAAGTGGAATATGTTTGCTTCCATGAAACCCAAACTTCGAAAGTTGGGATAGTTATATGATATTCATGGAACTGAAAATTATTTTCAGATACAAACAAAGTAATGTTTGTTTGCAAGTATTAGTAAAAGTGTTTACTATGCATTTGACTGTTGGGAAAGGGATCCAGAAGAACGCCTGTCATATAATGAAAGGTGAATAAAACAACAACTTAAAGAGAAAGGAAGTGTCCAAAGGGTGTTAGTATGACTTACACGCCTAGGAAGTCCGGGGCTAACGCCACTCTTAAGTTGGGTGCTTCTTTTGCGAGTAGGAGAAATACTAAAAGTTAAACTGTTAGAAGTATAAAGGCAGAAAGAAAGATGACTGGAATATCCGGCTCATGTATGAATGTCATACAAGTTTTTGATGTATAGTAGGCTGGTCAAAGATATAGTTCTTGGGAATTATGGTTAAACATGTTAATCACTAATTCTTGGGTATACCCGCTCGATTGCATTCTGTTATGAATCAATGTAAGAGCTACTATGGCCTAAAAGGCTAGCTAGAAATGAGGTTAAGGTATACACAGGGAACATAGTAAGTGTTACTATACCTTCCATCGGTGTATTGCCGTTTGTATTTATTTTCATAATTTGTGTAGAGTTTTTCAAACTCTAGCCCATTGCATAAGGTATCTTGCAAGAAGGTTCTTCATAAGAGAACTTTTTATGTTCGGTGTTATGAATAACACAAGGGCCATACTTTCATTATGAATGAGATGCATGTTATGAATATTGATAATAATACAATACCTCTGGGTTTACTTTCATAATTCATTTTAGAGTTTCATACACTCTAGCCCATTGCACAGTGTTTGTTGCAAAAGAATTGTTCATAAAACAACAATTGATGTTAAGTATTATGAATAACATGAAGGGCCATGCTTCCAGCCAAGATGGGATGTATGTTATGAATATTGATGGTAATATGATACATCCATAACACTGACGCTAAATGTCGCAAGACTAAAAGAATACCCCACAAGTGTGGCACTACATTTGGTCACATTGGAGAAACCCGCATGGAAAATTCCATTACCATAGATTTTGAAGTCTTTTTGATTTTGAATCATCTAACACTTGCAACTTTCCTCCGAAAAGTGAAGTGACTAAAATACCATTCATAGGCCATAAGGAACGAACAACAAACTTATTAGTGATCATACATTTGATGTGTGTAGTCCGATAAGTGTTGTTAGTGGTGGATTTATTTATCTTCATAAATGACTCAAGTAGATATATGGATATTTACTTGATGAGACGTAAGTCTGGATCTTTTGAAATCATTCGAAAGGTTTTCAAAAATGAAGTAGAAGTTATTGTAACAAGAAAATTATGTTTCTGCAATTTGGTTGCACAAAGGAATATTTGAGTTACATGTTTAGCGAATGTCTGATGAGTTGTGAAAGGGGTTTCATAACTTGCACCTCCCGGAACACCACTGCAAGTGAAAAGTCCATGGAGATGTAATCTAACCATTTATGACATGGTAAGGTCAAAGATGACATAAATAAATTTGCCATTATCCCTTTTTAAAGTGATGCTTTAGAGACTGCGGCTTTTACACTGAAAAGAGCTACATTGGGTCTGTTGAAATGAAGCCATGGTATGGTACGCCCAACCATATTATATCTTTTCTTAACATTTGGAATATGGGGCTTGTGTAAAAGGTTACAAACCTATTCCAAATCAGACAAGTGCTACTTTGTAGGTTATACCAAAATGTTGGGTATTCCTCCCTCACTATACCGAGGCAAATAGTTTTGCCGCGAAACGGTGTGCTTTTAAAGAGAATGGTTCTTTCAAAAAGGTGAGTGGGAGAATAGTGCAACTCGATGAGATAAACAGTATCTTCGTCATCAGATCAAAGGAAAGAGACCTTGGAAGTAATTTCAGAGTTTCCTACTGCGACTGATACGGAAGTCTCTACAATAAAATGTATGAACTTCGGTCGAACTTGCAGCTGAACCACGTAGGCAAGGCTCATGCAAACCTCTCAGGTGCGCAAACAAGATATTGTTGTTAGACAACATTATACCTACGATACACAAGGAAGCGTTGATGGGCCCTGACTCCGGAATAGGCTAAATGACAATACAACCCGAGTTAGTTTCCATATATGTGATTCAAGATTAAAACCTTGATACACCTTTCGGAAGACTTAGAGTCTAACGAATATTTATGGAACTTAAAACTGATACGGATAAAAATGTTTTATCCATAAAGCTCGACTTGTTCAAATAACAAGTTCAAGAGTTGACTACGATGAGGTTGTTTTCATCGTAGCGATGCTTAAAGTCGGTTCGGGTTGAACTAGCAATTGATACATATTTCAATCATGAGATATGAAACATGGATGACAATAGGATTTCCATCTGATTGAAATGAAACCAAGGACTTGCATGTGTTACAGTCCAAAGCATTTTGTTTATCCAGAGGATGCTAGAAAGGGTGCAAACTTCAGAGTTCCAGCGATGGACAGAAGACAACAAAATGGAGTTGGAATCTTCGTGCTTTGATGAAATGGTCAAAGGGATTTGACTTCATCAATGGGTAACGAAGATGCTTGTAATTCAAGAAAGTAAGTGGGAGCATAATAATATTTCTAAAAACCTTGTGTGCTTGACACATTGTTAATTGGAAATAAATTTCTTGACACGAATTAGGACTTCATTTGAAAATAGTTTTTGATGAAGTGCTTAGGCTAAATAGCCTCAATATTAGGCATAATGATCTATGGAGATAGATTTACCTAATAGGGCTAAGCAATAAATACATATTGACAAGATGCTAAAACCGTTTAGCACTAAGAACGACAAGGAGTGATTCTTGCCGAAGTCACATGGAAAGAGTTTCTGCAAGAATCAGTGTCCCAAAACATTGATGAGCAAAATACATGATGCAGATTCCACACACTTTTGTGTTTGGATTAATCATGTATTCCATGGTATGTAAAACAACCAGATATGTTCGATACTCCCAAGGTGTTGCGAGTATGGATACTAAAGTGATCAAAGTACTGATCATGGGACAACAGTTAAAGATGTCATTGAGTACTAGAGTAAGTACTGATGATATGTTTTCTTGCAAGCGGAGATCATGAAGAGTTCGTTGTAAAATGTTACATTGATACAGTCTTCATCTTTTCTCCATGTGATTTTCGATTTAAGTTAAGGGTTTTGTGTAATACACAATATGGTGGCACGGTAGTTGGAAATTGTTCCCAACAGGATAATGTGGCGAATTCTATAACAAATGACTAAGTATGTTGACGCTTTAGAAGCGACAAAAAGGTTGTTGAATCATATAGTTCATTCATGAACTTAGTATGGTTCCAAGATGGCTTTTGTCAATGGGACACTACTGCAGGTAGTTTCTCCATAACTCAGTCTGAGGAATCCAGGTTCAACCTGTGATTCACATTTATACAAAGCCAAGTCCACACAAAATATGAATTTTGTGAAAGCGTGAAAACGCGAGGATATGCAGAGATAGACACAGAGCTGAAGTTGTCAGATCTGATGGACATCAGGCTATACCACATGCGAAGCATTTTTTACACCGGCATGCCATAGGTGTAAAGTGCAATAGCATTAACTAGATTATTGACTCTAGTGCAAGTGAGAGTCTGTAGGAGATATGCCCTAGTGAATGATATTATTTATCTCCGAGTTCATAATTATGTTTATGTTCCATGCTATAACTGCAATGATTCTCGAGTCTGCAATATTCACGAGGCTCGGAGGAAGACTCATATGCACGTGTGGAATAATAAACGGTAAGAACTATTCCTAGTTTGGCCTCTAAGACTAGCTCAAGTGTTGCATGATGGTTCCATTTTCCTGATCATGGGCATGTCTATGCCAGCAACTTTGAGGGCACAATGTTAAGAGAACATTTGTGTTGAATCGACCCGGTATGATGTTATGCTATGAGATTCATTCGTCACAAGTTAATGGTAAATAACACAGAGATGGTTAACGTTTGCATGATTCCTTAGACCATGAGAGTATCGAGTTTCTTCATGCTTGCTTCATGAACTTTGGGGTTTGTTAAACGTCATCCGTAAATGGGTGGCTATTACGGCGGCTTACGGGTTCATGGAAAAGTATGTCAAGTAACTTAATAGCTCAAGATTGGGATTTGCTCCTCCGACGATGGAGAGATATCTCTGAGCCCTCTCGGTGTTACGGTATCCATCATTGTCTGGCCAGACACTTTGTGATTTGATCACGGGGATGTCGGAACACGGTAACGAGAAAAGAGAACAATACCGGTAACGAGGTAACTAGCATAGTGGACAAGTTGTTGATCCACGGAAATGCCAATATGTCTTACCTCGCGTATTTGTAACATATCGCGAAGCAACAAGAATAGCACACGGCAACTGGAGGTTCACTCGAATATTCATTCGTGTGGGTATAGAGGTCAATATGGGTGTCCACGGCTCCGATGTTGATCATTGATCGGAAAGTGTTCCGGTCATGTCTATACTTCACCGAACCTATAGGGTCACACGCTTAAGGGTCATCTATCTGTTGAATACTAGACAAGGAGTCTGAGAGAAAATCACCGAAAAAGTTTCGGACACCGGAAAAGTTTCGGCCAGCGGAATCGTGCCGCAGAGAGAGGTCATCGGGTAAGTTTCGATGATACCAAAAAGTTGTCTCGGGATATACCATTAAGTCAAATTGGTTTTGGCACATGCCTAATAATTCTTGGAGGGTGCCAGAATCATTCTGGAAGCTTTTTGGAATTTTCTGAGATAAGAACCGGAAATGTTCCGGAGCTGCCGGAGCCACTTCAGATGCGTTTCGCAAATGAAAATCGCTAAAACCGGAATTGTTTCGGAACGCGTTGAAAATCATTTTAGTGGGTACTGGAAATGTTCTTAGCCCACATAAATATTTTCAGTTCGATCAGACATTGAAAAATGTCATCGTGAATAGTGAAAGTGCTTTTTGGGATATTTTATGGAAAGCCACCTTTTGGGGCTTTGCCCAAAAGATCTAGGGATGACATGGATGGATTGGGAGGCCCTCATGGGGGCCCCCAAGGTGTGTGGCCGGCCACACTTGGGGCTCTACCTTGGAGCCCCTCTTGTTCCTTGGTTTCACTCTTATGCCCTTGTGGAAGGACTTCATTCATGTGCATTTTGGGTTTTTGTGTTAAACTACCCTACCCCTTGGGATTTCCTATAAATAGAGGTGGAGGGGCAGCCCTCCACACTCACTATTTCTCACATACAAGTGCCATGCATGATCTGGCTTCTCTCTCCCTCCCAGCGAAATAGTTTCGTAGAGCCGAAAGGCTGTCGGGGTTCCAGCAGGAACTAGTTCTGGACAGCGAAGCCCTGCCGGATAGATGACACCGTATGTGTGCAACTCTGTAGAGAGATCGTAGTTTCGGTCTTAGTTCGTGAGTGCCTCCCGAAGGGCTGTCCGTGTGACCGTCCGAGTTTTGAAGGTCCTCCCGAAGGGCTGTCCGAGTGATCGTTCGAGTTTCGAAGGTCCTCCCGAAGGGCTGTCCACGACACCGTCCGGGGGGGGGGGTTGTTCGACCGCCTCCCGGAGGGCTGTCTGAGGAGCAGATGAGGGTATACATCCTCGCGGTTGGGAGGTTGTGAATCCTAGCTGCGGGGATCTGCACCGTCGTTCGTCATCGACTCTACTTCCTGCTGCGCTATGAGTCGGTAACGAAAAAGATCAAACCATGTATGCAGTCTCCATAGTGGTCCTAGGCTGGTGCGTAGGTCGGAAAATTTTTGTTTTCTGCTGCGTTACCCTACAAAGACATTGGAAATGTGTCAAGGATGTCTTCCGTTACCTGCAGGGAACCAAAGATCTTGGCCTATTTTATAAAAGGAATCAAGACCTATCTATTATAGGCTATGCCGATGCTGGGTACCTATCGGACCCGCATGATTGCAAATCGCAGACTGGATATGTTTTCCTTTGTGGTGGAACTGCGTTTTCCTGGAAATCGTCCAAGCAAACACTTGTGTCAACTTCCAAAAACCACTCGGAAATCATGGCACTATTCGAAGCGTCAAAAGAGTGTGTATCGCTTCGGCGGATGATCGGCCACATTCAGCAGACATGTGGGCTGAACACCGTACAAACCCCTACCATTATCTATGAAGATAATGCTGCTTGTGTTGCACAAGTCCAGATGGGTTATGTGAAGAGTAATCTCACAAAGCATATTAGTCCCAAGTTCTTCTATGCACATGAGCTGCAGCAGTTGAACGAGGTGAGAGTTTTGCATACTAAGTCCTGTGACAATCTTGCTGATATGTTCACTAAATCATTACCGGCATCAACCTTAGAGAGGTGTGTGCGTAGAATCGGTATGATGAGACTTAGAGAGATGCAAGGTTCAGGGGGAGAAACTTCACAAACTCGTTGCTAAAATCTCAATCCTGATGATCGAGTACTCAACTTGATGGTTGAGTGGATTGTACTCTTTTTCCCTTGAGTGAGTTTTCCTGATGTTTCTCACACGAGGTTTTTGACGAGGCAATTCGTGCAATACAACAATGTATACTATGTGCTCTTTCTCCATATTTTTCCACTGGGTTTTTCGGAGTTTTGAAGCATGGATATACGGATAATTACCCAAGGGGGAGTGTTGGGAAACCGGGTCACCCTCGAGGGTGGCGGCGGCCGCGTGCAAAATGCACGGGCTAGCCCCACTCGTTCCCCTCTTTACGTTAAGTGGGTACTTATCCCTTGACCCCCTAGTCCCTATATAAAGCAACGAGGAGCCCATCATTGTAACACCTGATCATTGATTAATAAAGTTGGTCTCCTCCATATCTCTCTGTGTCTTTTACTTTCGCGTTCGACTACTTCGTCTACGACGCTCGCTATTGCTCCGCAACCTCGGACCGGACTCGTCGGCGGAGTTGCGGAACAACAACCTGCGAGATTCAGATAGGCCTCCATTGGTTACATCACCGGTTTAAAATCGTTAGTTAAGGCGGTTAACCCGTTTGATTTGATTTCTTCTTCGCTCCATCTCGAAGGCAATGTTGAGAAAAACTTTTGGTAGCACATTTACTATCTCCGTTCAGGTTTACCGGTCTCCCTCGTATTTTGGGTCATATTTTGACCATGACTAACTAATACGAAAATATAAATTATGCACAACAAAAATAAATACCATTTGAAATTAAATTTAAATACGACGCAAACAATGTAATAATTTTATGACATTCATTAACATTTTGCTAGTCAAATATGTGATCAAACTTTAACATAAAATACGATAGAGACTAATAAACCTAAACAGAGGTAGTAGTGTGCGAGTAGCTTAATTTTTTTTCAGTCCAAGCCTGGATCATTCCAGTCCAAGCCTGGAACGGGGATTAGGGTGGAAGTTATTTGATGTCAAGTGAACGCACAAGTCGTCACTCCAATGGACCGGCCCATATATCGGTCCATGCTAATCTATCTTCCATATCACACACACTATGGTGTCTACTCCCTCCATAAAGAAATATAAGAGCGTTTAGGTCATTAAAGTAGTGATCTAAACACTCTTATATTTGTTTACAGAGGAAGTACTTCGGAATTTTGTTGGCATTCTAGTCTTCTTTTCTTTTGGTTTTTTATTATTATCTTTTATTTTAGTTCTAGTACTCAATTTTGAAATATTCATAATTTTTTAAAACATTTAGAAAAATAAAAAATGTTCACAGTTTTTATGGGGAACAAATGAAAAAACCAACTGAAAACTGTAAAACAAAAGGAACCAGAAAAAAACTCTAGAAAACAAATTGACAATAGTAGGAAACCAATGAGCGACAAATGGGACGACCCATATAGCGAGCACTCTGTGGGTCATAGCCACAATTTGACACACAAAGCGTCGTATCTGAGGTTCCAAGGATTAGATTGAGGGGTTGTCATTGTTATACTCCTCAATTTTAAAATACTACCCAAAAAGTAAAATTTTGTCCAAAAACTAACACGCCCAGATAAATCTGAAAACATTACATAAAATCAAGTATATTCATAATAGTCTACTGTTCAAATTTCAGCCAATTTCGGGCCTAGGATGGGAAGTCTGCCGGTGGTCTGCTGCCGCAAAATGGCTCGAGTGCCAGCACAAGTAGGAGGAGCAGGGGAGACGGCCAACAGTTGTGGACAATGTAAAACTCTTTAGGTTAACGTCGTGTCTTCGTCTGACCGACGGCTGCGTGTTTATATGCTGGGGCGCAACTTCCAGATCGCGTACATGGTTGAGATTACAACTTGGGATACAAGGGATAAGAGGATAGAGATAGAGTTGTTACAAAGATAAACATGCTAACAACCTGGACTATCCTAGCCGGATCCCCTTGGAGTCTACGTTACCAACCTGTCACGATCGGGCACACAATGCGTTGCTTAACATCCTCCCTTAATCACAACTTTGTCAAGTTGAGATTACGATTGAATTCTTCAAAACTTCTTGTAGGCAACGGTTTTGTGAAACCATCTGCAACTTGATCTCTAGAATGCACAAACCGAATGTCTAACTGCTGATTTGCAACTCTTTCTCTGACAAAGTGGAAATCAATTTCAATATGGTTCGTTCTTGCATGAAACACTGGATTTGCAGATAGGTAGGTGGCACCAAAAAGATTATCACACCATAAACACGGAGCTTTGGTACTCTTTATACCAAGTTCCTTTAACATAGACTGTACCCAAATAATTTCTGCTGTGGCATTTGCAAGTGCCTTGTACTCAGCTTCTGTGCTTGACCTTGATACAGTAGCCTGTTTCTTTGCACACCATGATATTAGATTTGGTCCAAAAAATACTGCAAACCCACCAATAGAGCGTATGTCATCTATCCATCCTGCCCAATCAGAGTCTGAGAAAGCACTGACTAGGGTAGATGAAGATTTGCTGAAAGTAAGACCAAGATTCATAGTATTTTTCACATATCTTACTATACGTTTAGCAGCAGTCCAATGAACTGTAGTGGGTGCATGAAGAAATTGGCATACTTTATTAACAACAAATGAAATATCAGGTCTTGTCAGAGTCAAGTACTGAAGTGCTCCTACCAGACTTCTGTAGTTTGTACTGTCCTCTTGATTCAAGGGTTCTCCTTCTGTAAGTGAGAGTTTCTCTGAACTAGACAAGGGTGTTGGTGAAGGTTTGCATCCTTGAAGACCAACTCTTCTTACCAGATCAGTAGCATATTTTTCCTGAGAGAGATGAAGGCCATCTTCATGTTTCTTTACCTCAATCCCTAGGAAGAAATGTAAGTCTCCTAGATCCTTCAGAGCAAACTCAGCACTTAGATCCTTCAAGAGGCCTGTTATTGCTTCATCAGAGGAACTTGTGACAATTATATCATCAACATAAATAAGAACAAATATGGAGGTATTTGATCTATTGTAAATAAACAGTGATGTGTCAGACTTTGAAGGGATAAATCCAAGTGCTTGCAGTTTCTGATTTAGACGTGAGTACCATGCCCTGGGAGCTTGCTTCAAGCCATATAAAGCTTTATCAAGTTTGCACACATGCAGTGGTGAGTTTTTGTTCACAAACCCAGGAGGTTGCTTCATATATACTTCCTCTTCTAGAATGCCATGAAGGAACGCATTCTGCACATCTAATTGTCTGAGACTCCATCCCCTGGAAACAGCAACAGACAACACAAGACGAATGGTGGCAGCTTTAACAACGGGACTAAATGTGTCCTCATAGTCTATGTCGTACCATTGTTTGAAGCCCTTTGCAACAAGTCTTGCTTTGTAACGATCTATAGATCCGTCAGATTTTCTTTTAATGCGAAACACCCATTTGCAGTCAATGAGATTTTTACCTCGTCGTGGAGGTACTAGATGCCACGTTTTATTTTTCTTCAATGCCGAATACTCTTCTTCCATTGCCTTCCTCCAACGTGGGTCATTCAGTGCCTCTTCAACCGTACTAGGTTCACCTGTGGAGGAACAAGCCAAGCCAAACTTTGTTTTATAATTAACATGTTGAATTACCCCTTTTTGGAGACGAGTGCGTGGTTGCACAGGCGAGACTGCACCAGCCCGTGGCGCAGGAGATCCCGCATCTGATCCCGAGGAGGATGCACCTGGTGCTGTTCCAGTGGCTGCTCCCGCGTCGGGATCTTCTACGGCTTCAGCGCGTGAGGAGCCAGCCACGGGCGGCACAGAGGATCCCGTGTGTGCTGCTGCCCCATCATTAGGCAGTGATTGCAGAGGATTAGCACCGGATCCCGCGCCCGCAAAGCCCATCAGATCTGCGCAGGTGGGCGCGCCCGCTGTCGGCTGGCGACGTGCATAGCAGCGGGGCCCGTCTGCTGGCCAGCGCCTCCCAGGGGAACACGTGGCCGCCTCGGATTGGTGCGGCTCGGTGGCGTCGGGTTGACGAGTCGCTGCCGCCCGCGTGGCGCCTGGAGAGACGGCACCGCTTCTCCTGGTGGGCGATGCGGTTTCTGATGCGCTGGCGCCATGCAGCGGTGCAGATCTCGAGGCGGATGGCCTGGGCAGGTGCTGCAGCAGCGATCCCGAGGCAGATTTGCTGCCTCCCAAATCTGGACACATCAAATATTGCCCATTTGAACTGATTTCTTGTTCATTTTGGCTGATTTCTTCACCATTTTTGCTCATGCTTCCTTCGGCTGCATCAACACAGAGCTCATGCACATGGTTATGAGGATTAGTCAATGATGAATCAACACAATTATTATTCCCCCTTTGATCAAAGTTGGTGAGATGAGAGGGCAGGAGCAGAATTTCTTGACGAAGTAAGGCACCGGCCTTGGGGTGGAGATCAGCAAAGGGAAACTTTGTTTCATCAAAGACTACATCACAGGAAATGTAAACACGGCCAGTAGAGACATCTGGGCATTTTACCCCTTTGTGCATGGCACTGTAGCCAATGAAGACACACTGCTTAGATCGAAACATTAGTTTGCGTTTGTTATATGGTCTAAGGTTGGGCCAACAAGCGCAGCCAAACACACGAAGGGAAGTGTAGTCTGGTTTGGTATGGAGAAGTTTTTCTATGGGTGTTTCATTATTGATGACACGGCTTGAAAGCATATTGATGATGTGAACGGCAGTGAGGAACGCCTCATCCCAAAACTTTAGTGGCATGGAGGCGCCAGCAAGAAGTGCTAAGCCAACTTCTACAATGTGACGGTGTTTGCGTTCTGCCGACCCATTTTGCTGATGAGCGTGTGGGCAAGACACATGATGAGAGATACCAAGTTCTTGAAAGAACGAGTTGAGCTTCTCATACTCACCGCCCCAATCAGATTGGAGGGCAAGTATTTTGCTGTCAAACTTATGTTCAACGAGTGCTTGAAAGTTACGAAAAACTTGGAACACGTCGGAACATTTCTTGAGGAGATAAATCCACGAATATTTGCTATAATCATCTATGAAGCTCACATAATATGTGTGTCTACCAACAGAGGATGGGGCAGGCCCCCACACATCAGAAAAGATAAGCTGCAATGGTTTGGTTGAAACACTAGTGGAAATTGGATATGGTAACTGATGGCTTTTTGCTCTTTGGCACGAATCACAAATAGTTTCAACATCACGCTCTCCAACAAACCGGAGTTTATTTTTCCTAAGCACTCGTTCAACTAAAGAAAAAGCTGCATGTCCTAAATGATCATGCCACCGTGTAGAGGATAGCTTGGTGGCACTAAAGGCTTGTTTATTGAATCTTCTTCGAAGCTCCGGAATCAAGGGGTAGAGCCCGCGAACACATCTACCTCGATACAGTACCTTCCTCGTTACCTGATCCTTGATCAAAAAGAAGAAAGGGTGAAACTCGAGGAAGACGTGATTATCAATAGCAATGCGGTGAACGGAGAGAAGATTTTTAGATGCACTAGGGACATGCAAAAAATTTCGAAGATGAATTGGACGATGAGGGGTTTTAATAATTGAGTGACCAACATGACGGATCTTCATACCTTCTCCACTCGCGGTGTGGATGTGATCTTGGCCGCGGTACTTCTCCCGCATGGTCACCTTCTCGAGTTCGCCGGTGATGTGGTTCGTGGCACCACTGTCCATGTACCAGTTGGTGTCCACGCCATACGATCCATCGGCCGCAGCAACTACCTTCTCGTCCTGAGAGGAGTCATCATCATCATTAAACCTGTACCAGAAATCCTTGGCCGAGTGGCCAGGTTTACCACAGATTTGACACCGGACGGCATCGGGGCGCAATCTGTTGTTGGAGTTGTTGCGGCGGCCCTGGTTGTTGTTGGAGGAGGGCCGGCCATCGTCGCCGTTGTGGCCACGGGAGTTGCTGCTGCTGTTGTTGGGGCCGCTGTTGTGCCTGCCCCTGCCGCGCCCTCGAGGACGGGAGCCGCCACCACGGCCGCGCATGGCCGCGTTAGCGGAGGACTTGAAGCCGCCGCCGGAGTGGCCCTCTTGATAGAGGGCAACCCGCTGATCAAAGTTGCTGATCATAGCAAACAGATCGTCAAGCGAGACGGGCGTGGTGCGGGCATCAAGCGCGGAGACGAGTGGCTGGTACTCCATGTCGAGGGCGGCGATGATGTAGGAGACGAGTTCACCGTCCCCGAGCGGCTTGCCAGCCGCCGCGAGCTCATCTGAGAGTGAGCGCATGTGCCCGAAGAAGCTGGCGACGGGCTGCGTCCCCTTCTGCGCATTGGCGAGGGCGACACGGATGTTGTTGACGCGTGACAGGGACTGGGACGAGAACATGTTCGCCAGTGCTGTCCAGAGATCTTGCGCATGATCGATCGTGGTGACCTGCACAAGTACCTCCTTGGAGAGATTATTCAGAAGGTAGCCAAGTACCTGCTGCTCTTCGCGCATCCAGATCGGATGAAGGGGGTTCAGGGAAGTCTCCTCCTTCCCTTCTTTGTCCTTGGTGACGACGAGTCGGGCCGGCTCCGGCATGGAGCCGTCGACATACCCGTAGAAGCCAGCACCACGAAGCTGCGGCGTGACTTGAGTCCGCCAGAGGATGTAGTTGGTGCGTGTCAGCTTCTCGGTGACCTGACCAGAGAGGTTGGTTGGTGCGGCGCTGGAGGAGGCGGCCATGGTGGAGGCGGAGGTGGTGGATGGGGATAGGAGATGCGATGTGGAAGAGTTAGGCTGATACCATGTAAAACTCTTTAGGTTAACGTCGTGTCTTCGTCTGACCGACGGCTGCATGTTTATATGCTGGGGCGCAACTCCCAGATCGCGTACATGGTTGAGATTACAAGGTTGAGATTACAACTTGGGATACAAGGGATAAGAGGATAGAGATAGAGTTGTTACAAAGATAAACATGCTAACAACCTGGACTATCCTAGCCGGATCCCCTTGGAGTCTACGTTACCAACCTGTCACGATCGGGCACACAATGCGTTGCTTAACAGACAACAGTGGCAGCCGGTGGGGGTGCGTGCAGGTTGCCGACGGCGGTGGGCTAACTAGCAACGGCGACGACTTTGCTCCCTCGAGCAAATAAACAGAAAAGAAAAGAAAAGATGTGTGTGCGTGTGTCTTGTGAATTTTCGATCGGGGCCGTTTTATCTTTCCTCATATCAAATCTAGGTAGTAGTGATTATTTTTAATATTTCCCATATGACATAATAAATATGAGGCATTTCATCAATTGCAATGCCCGCAAAAAAAAAAATCAATTGCAATTTTTTACCTTTTTATTAGAATCGTCATCAATTGCGATGTAAGATGGGACAAGTTGGTCGGGCCAAACCAGAGATGGGACAAATGATCAATTGGCCCGGCCCAATGAACCCCTTGTTTTTTGGGGCAAAGTATCCACCGTTCATTGGTCCTGGTTCCGAGTCCCTCTCCCTTCCCTTGGCACTTCCCGATCTCGATCGTCGTCCCATTGTCGAATGGGATCGAGGGTTTCCTTTGTGAGTCGCGGCTTGCCGTCGCTTTCTTCCCCTACTAAACCTAGATCTCCTAGCTGCCATGGCCCCAACCACCAGCTGGGTCTTGCTCGAGCGCATGATTTACATCGAGCACGACGCGAATGAAACAGGAGGAGAGTCGTACTCGTCGATCGTCGCCGGCGCCGCGAAAAAGGGAGTACCAAGCCGCCAGGACATAGCAGACGCCAACCTCGCCTACCTGCGGAACCTGAAACCAGATGCCCGCTTCGCCGATCCACCGGAGCTGTCCTCCCTCCGCATACTGCGCCCGACGGAATTCACCCCGGGGATATGCCAACATATCTCATCCGCCTACGTCGCCAGCGCGGACAAGAACCTGGTCGCCCTCTTCGCCGGCCCTTACCGTCCCGGCTCCAATTCAAAAGGAGGCTATCTCATCTACGACGCCGGCAAGAATTCCCTCTCAACGATCCCCCAGCCCCCCTACGACTACAACCGTCTCGACGTCGGAGGACGGCGGCTACGTTCTTGGCGAGCTCGCCAAGGTAAGGGGACACAACCCTACCGAAGCCGTGATCTGCACGTGGCAGTCTTCCACCGCGAACTGGGTGGTCACCAAGGTCGCGAGGTTCCCCTCCGAGCTTTCCTATCCCTGCCACCTCTTCCGGGCAGACACGTGCTTCGTGTTTCGAGGCTCCAGCCTCTGCTGGGTGGATCTGTCCAAAGGCATGGTGGTCTGTGATCTGCGCGCGGTGATCCAGCATGGCGCCGTCCCAGAGCTCCGCTTCGTTCCGTTGCCTGGAGAGTGCCCGACCTATAACCGTGGCCAGCGCGAGCAGCAACTGAGGCCAGAGGAGTTCCGTAACATGGCCTGCGTTGGTGGCAGCATCAAGTTCGTTACCATGGATGGCTACGGCGAGCGGCCCGGCAGGGAAGTAACCATGACCGTCTGGACGCTGTCGCCGGACCTCTGCAGTTGGAATAAAGGCACGATGTGCCATGTGGTCAGGGACATCTGGGCAAGCGAGAGCCACCTCTCGCTGGCCTTGCCGCGGGTCTTGCCGTTGTTCCCGGTGCTGAGCGTGGACGAAGACGACGCCGTCTACCTAATCTTCACTGATCTGGACGTAGCGGTCGGTGGTCGAATACTGGAGTACAAAATGCAGTATCTGCTTCGCGTCGACATGCAGCACAACAAGGTCTCCTACCATCCGAAAAGTGGAGAGGAAATGCCTTTTCAACTCTTCCACAATGAAATTCTCGCCAGTGAGTGTAATTCATACCTACGAAGCTAGCTAGCGAGTTAGAGGACCATCCGGTACTAGGTAGTACTTGTGCTACGGCTAGGTGTCTGTTTTATTTTCTCGTATTGGGAAATTGATAAAACTAGAGGATATCGCGCGGGTTGCTGCTGTAATTGGTTTATGACAATTTGTATTGATAACATCAGAATCAAATTAAAATACATATGACTTACTCCCTCTGTATCAAAATGAGTACAAGAACGTCTTATATATTTTTTTTTTTGAAACGAAGGCAAAAGTTTTGCCTCTTCGATAAATTAAGAAGAAGAGAATTGCCCAGCTAATTTAAAGAAAACCGGGCGAAAACCTACACAAATAGAGCACGGACTAACTACTCACATGGCAAGAAATCCCCCAACCGCACAGTCGGCCCTTGCCAAACTCTTCGAATGCACAGTGTCCACAAACCCACTACTACTACGCCAAGTGAATCTCAACAAGAACACCACGACACAAGACATCATGCACCTCCCAATCCAAGAGGACAAGCCGAGAGGCTGAAGATCATCCATCAAGCAACCAGAGATGCCTTGCCTGTGCCGACGCCTATGTTGCAGACTATTCATGTGTTGCGCCTTCTCAAGCAGAGATCATTTCCTCCTCTCCCATGAAAATATATCTCTGCTTGAGAAGGCTACACATATAAAGGGCTCATTTACGAAAAGTCACAACCGTCACACTCCTTGAGACTGATGTGGCAACGGTCAAAGCGACACGTCGTCGGGTCAACGCTGGCCAGGCGAGCGTGGGAGCTGTGATGGGCGGTTAGAAATGTTTTGAGGCCCAAAACAACAGTTTTGAATATAGGACTAATTTGACACACATCAAATAGTTATAGAACTTATGATGCATCTTACTCGAAGATGAAACGGAAGGGTACTTGTTTTAGCGAAGTGTGATTGCTTGTTAAACTCGTTGGAAAAAAAAAAGAATGCTCATTAACGTCAGTCGGCATTTGAAAGTCCAACCTGTATCAAACGTGCCATGAAAGACTTCCTCTCGTTTTCCTCCCCTAAGAGCAACTCTAACAGACCCCGTATAATGCCGACCCGCATATGACGTTCGACATAGAACTATTTTGCGGGTCAAAATCGTGCGCGGCGAAGTAGACCCCGTATATGAAACTGTATAATTTGAAGAAAAAACTTTTACGAGAGAAATTGCAACCACACTAGTTCATCGTATACTACATGATCATACACTAGTTCATCACATACCACATGATCATACATACTATATTCTACCACTACTACTAGAGGTTCGAGTCAACTTGACGAGAAATGCACCGAATAAAAAGAGCTGAGAACCAACGATCGGAAAACCAACTGCGTGATCCTAAAGAAAATTTGAAAGGGAAAAGAAGTAATTCAAAACACCTACGTCAAGATTCCTTACCAGAGCGACGAAGGGGCTGAGGAGTAAAAAGAATTCCTACTCTCCGATATAACTAGAATCCGAAAAACAGTTTTCTTCTAGACTCAACAACGGCCAAACTACACGATCAATCAAGGGGGCTCCTAGGGTTGGTCGAGGCTCTGATACCAACTTGTCACGCCCAATATGCGACCCTATCCAAAAGAAATTCGAAGGTCCCACCAAGGATAGACCCGCATATTGAAACGCTTTTGCAATGTGGATATCATTACATCAACATTACATAATAGATGGGGATACATACAAGAGGCAAACCATGCCACATGAATACAACATCACCATACATAAGAGCATCATCCGACTACAGATGAAAACACAAACAGAAACGCAAACGACATCCACTCTGCTAGCCCAGGCTGCCGACCTGGAACCTATCCCCTGATCGAAGAAGAAGCAGAAGAAGAACTCCAAGACAATCAAACATCGCTCTCGCGTCATGATCATCGCAAAACCTGTACCTGCAACTGTTGTTGTAGTAATCTGTGAGCCACGAGGACTCAGCAATCCCATTACCATGGGTATCAAGACTAGCAAAGCTTAATAGGAAAGGAAGGGATAAAGTGGTGAGGCTGCAGCAGCGACTAAGCATATATGGTGGCTAACATACGCAAATAAGAGCGAGAAGAGAAGCAAAGGAACGGCCGTGAAGCTAGCAATGATCAAGAAATGATCCTGAACTCCTACTTACGTCAAACATAACCCAAAAACCGTGTTCACTTCCCGGACTCCGCCGAAAAGAGACCATCACGGTTACACACGCGGTTGATGCGTTTTAATTCCGATCTGGTGTCAAGTTATCTACAACCGGACATTAACAAAATCCCATCTGCCTGTAACCACAGGCACGACTTTCGAAAGATTATACCCTGCAGGGGTGTCCCAACTTAGCCCATGATAAGCTCTCGCGATCAACGAAGGATATACCTTCTCCCAGGAAGACCCGATCAGACTCGGAATCCCGGTTTACAAGACATTTCGACAATGGTAAAACAAGACCAGCAAAGCCGCCCGATGCACCGACAATCCCGATAGGAGCTGCACATATCTCGTTCTCAGGGCAACACCGGATGAGACATCCTACGAGTAAAACCAGACCTCGAGTTTCCCCGAGGGGGCCCCGCAGTCTACTCGGTTCGGACCAACACTTAGAGAAGCACTGGCCCGGGGGGGGCTAAATAAAGATGACCCTCGAGAAAGCGACTCCCAAGGGAAAAGTAGGTGGTGGTGAGGCAAAAGGTAAAAACAATGTTGGGCCTTGCTGGAGGAGTTTTATTCAAAGCGAACTGTCAAGGGGGTCCCATAAATCACCCGACCGCGTAAGGAACACAAAATCCGGAAACATAACACCGGTATGACGGAAACTAGGGCGGCAAGAGTGGAACAAAACACCAGGCAAAAGGCCGAGTCTTCCACCCTTTACCAAGTATATAGATGCATTAATAATATAAGAGATATTGTGATATCCCAACATAATCCTGTCCACCATGGAGAAATCTTCAACTTCACCTGCAACTAACAACGCTATAAGAGGGGCTGAGCAAAGCGGTAACATAGACAAACAACGGTTTGCATAGGAAAGGTGTCAAAGGTTAGAGGTTCATGGCAATATGGGAGGCTTGATAAACAGGTGATAGGTAGCGCAGCAAAGCGATAGAACGAAGCAACTAGCATAGCAATGATAGTAGTGAGATCCAGGGTAGCGGTCATCTTGCCTGAAATCCCGCAAGGAAGAAGAACGAGTCCATGAAGAAGATGAAGCCATGAAGACGAACCAAGCGCAGACAAACGAATCCTCACGATCGCAACGAAACGGGAACTATCGAGAAAAAGCACACAACAAGGTAAACACACCACACAAGAACAAGACATGATGCTCAACCAAGTATGATGCAAGATAAGACTACATGAAGCTACTCATGGCAAGGGATTATGCAAACAAGAACAACACATCAAGACAAGTTTAAATGAGGCCGGAAACAACATATAACAATTTCGGTAAGTCCTCATATGCAAATTTCGAAATTGGTCTAGATCTGAATAAACCTTATGTTCAAGTTGTTAAACAGCAAGTTAAGATGCACCAAGATGATCTACACGAGATTCTAGTCAAGTCACATATAAAGTTCATTATATTTGGAGCTACGGCCTAGAAGATATGAGCAAAACAAGTTAAACATGGCATTGATGCAAAATGCATTCAAACATCAAGCAAACACACCAAAACAAGGATGCAACATGATAATATGAAGCTACATGCAATTCTAAGCAAGTTTCATATAGAGCACACTCAAAACGGAGCAATGGTTCAACACATACACTCTATACAAGGCATAACAACAATCTGTCCAAAACAGCAACTAGGCATATTGCAAGCATCAAAACAACATGCTACTGCACCACAATATGAGAACAAAAGGCATGGACATGAAGTACAGGTAAGCATAACAAAACATGAACACTGAGCTATCTCCAGAAATCGCTAGAACATGCTCAAACACACATGGCAAGATTGCAAATAATAACAGTTCAGACTTTGCAGAAAATAACATCAGGTTGCAATGTTTAGAGCTATCAAACAACATGTTACAGGAACTTATCATGGCAAACAAAGGCATGGCATGATACTACTAAATGCATAGAACAAAAGTCCCTTAATGACCATAAGACAAAAAGGATCAGAAGATATGATGGCACCCATGTAAACATAGCAAGTTATAATACAGATTCATACATGGCAGGAATAACAATAAGTAGGCATGTTGGTGAGCTTGTACCACTCACCACAGAGCAATAAATGGCATGGCAAGTCACCCAACAGTAAGAAGACATATTTATGAAGCTAAGCATGGAAAGATCAAGGTCATAGGGTGCATGTATCACTAACAACAAGCATGGCAACAACTGAACTTAATGTTAACAGGCTGACAGCAACATTATTTAGCAAGTTTGGAGCAAGGAAACAACAAACTACAGCAGGCTATAAATGCAACCAGGGGCATGGATAGATAGAGTATGACATGTAGAACAAAACACCCTTAGTGAACATCTTCAGATTATGCATAGAATGACTTGTAACAGCAGGTTTACATAGCATCACGAAATAACAGATTCAGCCTAGCAAAACAGCAACAGCAAGTACACTACTTAACAAGCTCGATTCACTCACCACAAGTCATTGCATTACAAGATAAGCATACCATCCTCAAGAAGACATGTTTATGAAACAAACCAAGGCAAGAACAGGTTCTTAGCATGCAAGAATCAACTACAACAACCTTGGCAAAATTGAATAACATGTAAACAATCTGTCAGGAAACATTTTGTAGCAAAAGCAGAGCACGAAAATGACATGCTAGACTACTCCATAATTGCAACCAAGGGTATGAATGGATAGAGGAAAACCATATGTCCAAAACATCTTTACTGAAGTATCTCAAAATATGCATGGATCTCTTTGTAGCATCATGTTTACATGGAATCAAAATAACAGCAGAACAGAGACTAAAATCAGCAACATCATGAAGCCTAGTTTACATGCTTGTGCTAGTCACCACATTGATCACAAAAGTACATGGTAAGCACCTCTGTAAAGAAGACATGGCATAGTTCAAAACACATGTAGACATCAACCTCATAGGAGGCAGACATCAAGCATGGCAAAAATGACAAATGAGCATGTTATAACAATTTCAGCAGATTAACATCATGAAGCACTCTTGCAACGATGATTCATGCATCAAGATGAGCTCAAATGAACATGATGCAATGGAATGAAATGAAGTACTCGTTGAGGCGAACAATTTGACATATTACACACATAAAACGGAGCTACGGATGCAGAGATATGATCCGATGAACATGGCTTGATTATGCAAAATAATTTCGGGACTTAGCAGTTTCTGGAAAAAAAAAACAGGCGGGCGCCCAAAAGCTAAAAGACGCCCACGCGCGGGATAGGGGGCGGCTCACCACGGGCCTGGCCCAGGACGGCAGGGACGAAGCGGGCCGGAGGAGATGGGCCAGCGGGGGGGCGCGACCCACGTGCAGCCCACACACGGTGGCAGTGCGTGTGCTCGCACGCACACGAGAGCACGCATGCCGGTGCGGACATGGCGCAGGGCGGCGGCTGCGCTGGCCGGCGGGGAGGCTAGGAGGAGGCCAGGGTTGCGGGAATGGGCGGATCCGGTCGGCCGGCGCCGGATCCGGGCAACGGCGCCGGTGGGTGGAGCTCCGGGAGGCGCAGTACTCCGGCGGCAGCTCCGTGGGTGGCGGTGCTTCCTGGAAAGAGGGAGAGAGAGCGAGCTGGGCTGAGAGAAGAGAAGAGAAGTTGCAGCCCGGCGGCAGTTTCGGAGATCGAAACGTCCGACGAATATACCGACCATATCGCGGTTATATATTTAACGGTTGGGCAGTCGAACGAACTCCGAACGCGACGAAATTTGGCAGGCGGCCTGTCTACACTATAATAAGACCGCACGCCAAGTTTCATCCCATTCCGAGAACATTTTTCGGTCACTTATAAAATAATATTTCGGAGGTGCCGCGGGCGCGTGCCAGTGTGTTTGGACTCCGAACGGACAACTGAGAGAACCGGGGGAACCCGAACGGATGCAAATTTTAAAAAACATGCAGATGAAATGCAGATGATGATATGGCAATATGCAACACGCAAGCAAATGACATGGCAACAACGGCGAAAAACTGGCAGACACCTGGCGCAATGAACCCGGGGCGTTACAGTCTTGCAGCTCCTCGTTGTGGCACCGACGCTCCGCCTTCTCGCACAAGCTCCGTTCGGCAATGGCGGCCGCAACCGCGTCGACATCGGCCACGAAATCTTCTGGCCCGACGACGCCTCAATGCTCAATCTCCTCCGGCTCCTGCTTGACGGCGACGAGCTCGCAGTCCTCCGGCTCCTCCGACCACTCCCTCTTCATGGGAAGAAGTGCCGCACCGGAGGAAGAGCCCCTCGCAGCGGAGGAAGAGCCCGTTGTTGGGGAACGTAGCATAAATTCAAAATTTTCCTACGTATCACCAAGATCTATCTATGGAGTCATCTAGCAACGAGGGAGGAGTGGATCTACATACCCTTGTAGATCGCGCGCGGAAGCGTTCAAGAGAACGGGGTTGATGGAGTCGTACTCGTCGTGATCCAAATCACCGATGATCCTAGCGCCGAACGGACGGCACCTCCGCGTTCAACACACGTACGGATCAGCGACGTCTCCTCCTTCTTGATCCAGCAAGGGGGAAGGAGAGGTTGATGGAGATCCAACAGCACGACGGCGTGGTGGTGGAAGTAGCGGGATTCCAACAGGGCTTCGCCAAGCGCTGCGGGAGGAGGAAGATGTGTCGCGGGAGGGAGAGGGAGGCGCCAGGCCTTAGGTTTGGTTGCTCCTCCTTTTCCCCACTATATATAGGGCCAAGGGAGAGGGGGAGGGCGCAGCCTTGCCCCTTCCTCCAAGGAAGGGTGCGGCCAAGGGTGGGGAGGAGTCCATCCTCCCCAAGGCACCTCGGAGGTGCCTTCCCCTTTTAGGACTCTCCCCTTTTTCTCTTCTCTTGGCGCATGGGCCTCTTGGGGCTGGTGCCCTTGGCCCATGTAGGCCAAGGAGCACCCCGTACAGCCCATGTGGCCCCCCGGGGCAGGTGGCCCCACCCGGTGGACCCCCGGGACCCTTCCGGTGGTCCCGGTACAATACCGGTGACCCGAAACTTGTCTCGATGGCCGAAATAGCACTTCCTATATATAATTATTTACCTCCGGACCATTCTGGAACTCCTCGTGACGTCCGGGATCTCATACGGGACTCCGAACAACTTTCGGGTTACCGCATACTAATATCTCTATAACCCTAGCGTCACCGAACCTTAAGTGTGTAGACCCTACGGGTTCGGGAGACATGCAGACATGACCGAGATGACTCTCCGGTCAATAACCAACAGCGGGATCTGGATACCCATGTTGGCTCCCACATGTTCCACGATGATCTCATCGGATGAACCACGATGTCAAGGACTTAATCAATCCCGTATACAATTCCCTTTGTCTAGCGGTACGATACTTGCCCGAGATTCGATCGTCGGTATCCCGATACCTTGTTCAATCTCGTTACCGGCAAGTCTCTTTACTCGTTCCGTAACACATCATCCCGTGATCAACCCCTTGGTCACATTGTGCACATTATGATGATGTCCTACCGAGTGGGCCCAGAGATACCTCTCCATTTACACAGAGTGACAAATCCCAGTCTCGATTCGTGCCAACCCAACAGACACTTTCGGAGATACCTGTAATGCACCTTTATAACCACCCAGTTACGTTGTGACGTTTGGTACACCCAAAGCATTCCTACGGTATCCGAGAGTTGCACAATCTCATGGTCTAAGGAAAAGATACTTGACATTAGAAAAGCTTTAGCATACGAACTACACGATCTATGTGCTAGGCTTAGGATTGGGTCTTTGTCCATCACATCATTCTCCTAATGATGTGATCCCGTTATCAATGACATCCAATGTCCATGGTCAGGAAACCGTAACCATCTATTGATCAACGAGCTAGTCAACTAGAGGCTTACTAGGGACATGGTGTTGTCTATGTATCCACACATGTATCTGAGTTTCCTATCAATACAATTCTAGCATGGATAATAAACGATTATCATGAACAAGGAAATATAATAATAACTAATTTATTATTGCCTCTAGGGCATATTTCCAACAGTCTCCCACTTGCACTAGAGTCAATAATCTAGTTCACATCGCCATGTGATTAACACTCACAGGTCACATCCCCATGTGACTAACACCCAAAGAGTTTACTAGAGTCAATAATCTAGTTCACATTTACCATGTGATTAACACTCGATGAGTTCTGGGTTTGATCATGTTATGCTTGTGAGAGAGGTTATAGTCAACGGGTCTGAACCTTTCAGATCCGTGTGTGCTTTACAAATCTCTATGTCATCTCCTAGATGCAGCTACCACGCTCTATTTGGAGCTATTCCAAATAACTGTTCTACTATACGAATCTAGTTTACTACTCAGAATAATCTGGATTAGTGTCAAAGCTTGCATCGGCGTAACCCTTTACGACGAATTCTTTTACCACCTCCATAATCGAGAAAATTCCTTAGTCCACTAGTTACTAAGGATAACTTTGACCGCTGTCCTGTGATCCATTCTTGGATCACTCTTGTACCCCTTGACTAACTCATGGCAAGGCACACTTCAGGTGCGGTACACAGCATAACATACTGTAGAGCCCACGTCTTAATCATAGGGACGACCTTCGTCCTTTCTCTCTATTCTGCCGTGGTCGAGCTTTAAGTCTTAACTTCATACCTTACAACTCAGGCAAAAACTCCTTCTTTGACTGATCCATCTTGAACACCTTCAAGATCATGTCAAGGTATGTGCTCATTTGAAAGTACTATTAAGCATTTTGATCTATCCTTATAGATCTTGATGCTCAATGTTCAAGTAGCTTAATTCAGGCTTTCCATTGAAAAACACTTTCCAAATAACCCTATATGCTTTCCAGAAATTCTACGTCATTTCTGATCGACAATATGTCAACATATATTTATCAGAAATTCTATAGTGCTCCCCTCACTTCTTTGGAAATACAAGTTTCTCATAAACTCTGTATACACCAAAATCTTTGATCATCTCATCAAAGCATACATTCCAACTCCGAGATGCTTACTCCAGTCCTCAGAAGGATTGCTGGAGCCTTTGCATATTTATTAGCATCTTTCAGGATTGACAAAACCTTCCGGTTGTATCACATACAACCTTTCCTCAAAAAAAACGTCGAGGAAACAATGTTTTGACATCCTTTCTGCAAGATTTCATAAATAAAGCAGTAATCGCTAATATAATTCCAACAGACTCTTAGCATCGCTACGAGTGAGAAAGTCTCATCGTAGTCAACTCCTTGAACTTGTCGGAAAACATCTTAACGACAAGTCGAGCTTTCTTTAATGGTTACATTTACCATCATCGTCCATCTTCCTTTTAAAATCCATCTGCACTCAACAGCCTTACGACCATCAAGTAGTTCTTCCAAAGTCTACACTTTGTTTTCATACATGGATCCTCTCTCGGATTTTATGGCCTCGAGCCATTTATCGGAATCCGGGCCCACCATCGCTTCTCCATAGCTCGTAGGTTCATTGTTGTATAGCAACATGACTTCCAAGACAGGATTACGTACCACTCTGAAGTAGTACGCATCCTTGTCACCCTACGAAGTACGGTAGTGACTTGATCCGAAGTTTCATGATCACTATCATAAGCTTCTACTTCAATTGGTGTAGGTGTCACAGGAACAACTTCCTGTGCCCTGCCACACACCAGTTGTAGCGACGGTTCAATAACCTCATCAAGTCTCCACCATCCTCCCACTCAATTCTTTCGAGAGAAACTTTTCCTTGAGAAAGGACCCGATTCTAGAAACAATCCCTTATTGCTTTCGAATCTGAGACAGGAGGTATACCCAACTGTTTTGGGTGTCCTATGAAGATGCATTTATCCGCTTTGGGTTCGAGCTTATCAGCCTGAAACTTTTTCACATAAGCGTCGCAGCCCCAAACCTTTAAGAAATGACAGCTTAGGTTTCTCTAAACCATAGTTCATATGGTGTCATCTCATCGGAATTATGTGGTGCCCTATTTAAAGTGAATGTGGTTGTCTCTAATGCCTAACCCATAAACTATTGTGGTAATTCGATAAGAGACGTCATGGTACGCACCATATCCAATAGGGTGCAACTATGATGTTCGGACACACCATCACACTATGGTGTTCCAGGCTGTATTAGTTGTGAAACAATTTCTACAATGTCTTAATTCTGTGCCAAACTCGTAATTCAGATATTCATCTCTATGATCATATCATAGATATTTTATCCTCTTGTCACGACGATCTTTCAACTTCACCCTGAAATTACTTGAACCTTTCAATAATTCAAACTCGTGATTCATCAAGTAAATATACTCAACATCTACTCAAATCATCTGTGAAGTAAGAACATAACGATATCCACTACATGCCTCGGTACTTATTGGATTGCACACATCAAAATGTATTACTTCCAACAAGTTGCTTTCTAGTTCCATTTTACTGGAAACGAAGCTTTCAGTCATCTTGCCCATGTGGTATGATTTGCATGTCTCAAGTGATTCAAAATCAAATGAGTCCAAACGGTCCATTTGCATGGAGTTTCTTCATGCATATACACCAATAGACATGGTTCGCATGTCTCAAACTTTTCAAAACGAGTGAGCCCAAAGATCCATCAACATGGAGCTTCTTCATGCGTTTTATACCGATATGACTTACGTGGCAGTGCCACAAGTAGGTGGTACTATCATTACTATCTTTTGGCATGAACATGTGTATCACTACGATCGAGATTCAATAAACCATTCATTTTAGGTGCAAGACCATTGAAGGTATTATTCAAATAAACAGAGTAACCGTTATTCTCCTTAAATGAATAACCGTATTGCGATAGACATAATCCAATCATGTCTATGCTCAACGCAAACACCAAATAACAATTATTTAGGTTTTAATACCAATCTCGATGGTAGAGGGAGCGTACGATATTTGATCAACCTTGGAAACACTTCCAACACATATCGTCAGCTCACCTTTAGCTAGTCTCCGTTTATTCCGTAGCTTTTATTTCGAGTTACTAACACTTAGCAACCGAACTGGTATCTAATACCCTGGTGCTACTAGGAGTACTAGTAAAGTACACATCATCACAATGTATATCCAATATACTTCTATCAACAGCCTTCTCATCTACCAAGTATCTAGGGTAATTCTGCTCCAGTGGTTGTTCCCCTTATTACAGAAGCACTCAGTCTCGGGTTTGGGTTCAACCTTGGGTTTCTTCACTGGAGCAGCAGCTGATTTGCCGTTTCATGAAGTATCCCTTCTTGCCCTTGCCCTTCTTGAAACTAGTGGTTTCACCAACCATCAACAATTGATGCTCCTTCTTGATTTCTACTTTCGCGGTGTCAAACATCGTGAATACCTCAAGGATCATCATATCTATCCCTGATATGTTATAGTTCATCACGAAGCTCTAGCAGCTTGGTGGCAATGACTTTGGAGAAACATCACTATCTCATCTGGAAGATCAACTCCCACTCGATTCAAGTGATTGTCGCACTCAGACAATCTGAGCACAAACTCAACGATTGAGCTTTTCTCCCTTAGTTTGCAGGCTAAGAAAATCGTCGGAGGTCTCATACCTCTTGACGTGGGCACGAGCCTGAAATCCCAATTTCAGCCCTTGAAACATCTCATATGTTCCGCGATGTTTCAAAGCGTCTTCGGTGCCTCAATTCTAAACCGTTTAACTGAACTATCACGTAGTTATCAAAATGTGTATGTCAGATGTTCGCAACATCCACAGACAATGTTCGAGGTTCAGCACACTGAGCGGTGCATTAAGGACATAAGCCTTCTATGAAGCAATGAGGACAATTCTCAGTTTACAGACCTAGTCCGCATAATTACTACTATCAACTTTCAACTACATTTTCTCTAGGAACATATCTAAATAGTAGAACTGAAGCGCGAGCTACGACATAATTTGTGAAGACCTTTTGACTATGTTCAGGATAATTAAGTTCATCTTATGAACTCCCACTCAGATAGACATCCCTCTAGTCATCTAAGTGATTACATGATCCGAGTCAACTAGGCCGTGTCCGATCATCACGTGAGACAGACTAGTCAACATCGGTGAACATCTTCATGTTGATCGTATCTACCATACGACTCATGCTCGACCTTTCGGTCTTCTGTGTTCCGAGGCCATGTCTATGCACATGCTAGGCTCGCCAAGTTAACCCTAAGTGTTTTGCATGTGTAAAACTGTCTTACACCCGTTGTATGTGAACGTAAGGATCTATCACACCCGATCATCACGTGGTGCTTCGAAACGACGAACTTTAACAACGGTGCACAGTTAGGGGAGAACACTTCTTGAAATTTTAGTGAGGGATCATCTTATTTACTACCGTCGTTCTAAGTAAACAAGATGCAAAAACATGATAAACATCACATGCAATCAAATAATAGTGACATGATATGGCCAATATCATATAGCTCCTTTGATCTCCATCTTGGGGCTCCATGATCATTTTGTCACCGGCATGAAACCATGATCTCCATCATCGTGTCTTCTTGAAGTTGTCTCGTCATCGACATGCAAGTCGTGATTCCCTTGACAAGAACATGATCAATCTCATACATCACATATATCATTCATCACATCCTTTTGGCCATATCACATCACATAGCATACCCTGCAAAAAAAAGTTAGACGTCCTCTAATTGTTGTTTGCATGTTTTACGTGGCTGCTATGGGTTTCTAGCAAGAACGTTTCTTACCTACGCAAAAACCACAACGTGATATGCCAATTGCTATTTACCCTTCATAAGGACCCTTTTCATCGAATCCGATCCGACTAAAGTGGGAGAGACAGACACCCACTAGCCACCTTATGCAACTAGTGCATGTCAGTCGGTGGAACCAGTCTCACGTAAGAGTACGTGTAAGGTCGGTCCGGGCCGCTTCATCCCACGATGCCGCCGAATCAAGATAAGACTAGTAACGGCAAGCATATTGAACAAAATCAACGCACACAACTACTTTGTGTTCTACTCGTGCATAGAAACTACGCATAGACCTAGCTCATGATGCCACTGTTGGGGAACGTAGCATAAATTCAAAATTTTCCTACGTGTCACCAAGATCTATCTATGGAGTCATCTAGCAACAAGGGAGGAGTGGATCTACATACCCTTGTAGATCGCGCGCGGAAGCGTTCAAGAGAACGGGGTTGATGGAGTCGTACTCGTCGTGATCCAAATCACCGATGATCCTAGTGCCGAACGGACGGCACCTCCGCGTTCAACACACGTACGGAGCAGCGACGTCTCCTCCTTCTTGATCCAGCAAGGGGGAAGGAGAGGTTGATGGAGATCCAACAGCACGACGGCGTGGTGGTGGAAGTAGCGGGATTCCAAGAGGGCTTCGCCAAGCGCTGCGGGAGGAGGAAGATGTGTCGCGGGAGGGAGAGGGAGGCGCCAGGCCTTAGGTTTGGTTGCTCCTCCTTTTCCCCACTATATATAGGGCCAAGGGAGAGGGGGAGGGCGCAGTCTTGCCCCTTCCTCCAAGGAAGGGTGCGGCCAAGGGTGGGGAGGAGTCCATCCTCCCCAAGGCACCTCGGAGGTGCCTTCCCCTTTTAGGACTCTCCCCTTTTTCTCTTCTCTTGGCGCATGGGCCTCTTGGGGCTGGTGCCCTTGGCCCATGTAGGCCAAGGCGCACCCCGTACAGCCCATGTGGCCCCCCGGGGCAGGTGGCCCCACCCGGTGGACCCCCGGGACCCTTCCGGTGGTCCCGGTACAATACCGGTGACCCGAAACTTGTCCTGATGGCCGAAATAGCACTTCCTATATATAATTCTTTACCTCCGGACCATTCCGGAACTCCTCGTGACGTACTGGATCTCATAGGGGACTCCGAACAACTTTCGGGTTACCGCATACTAATATCTCTATAACCCTAGCGTCACCGAACCTTAAGTGTGTAGACCCTACGGGTTCGGGAGACATGCAGACATGACCGAGATGACTCTCCGGTCAATAACCAACAGCGGGATCTGGATACCCATGTTGGCTCCCACATGTTCCACGATGATCTCATCGGATGAACCACGATGTCAAGGACTTAATCAATCCCGTATACAATTCCCTTTGTCTAGCGGTACGATACTTGCCCGAGATTCGATCGTTGGTATCCTGATACCTTGTTCAATCTCGTTACCGGCAAGTCTCTTTACTCGTTCAGTAACACATCATCCCGTGATCAACCCCTTGGTCACATTGTGCACATTATGATGATGTCCTACCGAGTGGGCCCAGAGATACCTCTCCGTTTACACGGAGTGACAAATCCCAGTCTCGATTCGTGCCAACCCAACAGACACTTTCGGAGATACCTGTAATGCACCTTTATAACCACCCAGTTACGTTGTGACGTTTGGTACACCCAAAGCATTCCTACGGTATCCAGGAGTTGCACAATCTCATGGTCTAAGGAAAAGATACTTGACATTAGAAAAGCTTTAGCATACGAACTACACGATCTATGTGCTAGGCTTAGGATTGGGTCTTTGTCCATCACATCATTCTCCTAATGATGTGATCCCGTTATCAATGACATCCAATGTCCATGATCAGGAAACCGTAACCATCTATTGATCAACGAGCTAGTCAACTAGAGGCTTACTAGGGACATGGTGTTGTCTATGTATCAACACATGTATCTGAGTTTCCTATCAATACAATTCTAGCATGGATAATAAACGATTATCATGAACAAGGAAATATAATAATAACTAATTTATTATTGCCTTTAGGGCATATTTCCAACACCCGCGACCGAGGAGGGCGACCGGAGGAGCCCGTGCCGGCGGTCATACTCCTTCGTCTCGCGGCAGAGGAGCCTTGACGGCGGCTCGAGGCCCTGGTTCGTCCACTTCCTCGCCGCATGCTTCCTCGTGTCGTCTGCGCGGACACACCGCTCGCGCTCGTGGTCGCCGCTGCCGCCGGAGCTACCGCCGGAGTTCCACATACAGCCCCACATGGCGTTTCGAGGCGGAAGGGGGCTCACCGACGACCAGAAATGCGGGGGAGAAAGTGAGGAATCGCGGTGAAACACGGCGGCGGGGGGTTAGGGTTTCAACCCGTATCTGCCCGCAAACCCGTAGATATACTGCTTCGGGGGGGGGGGGCGGTTTGCGGGCCGCAGTAAAAAAAATTACGGGTCGGACGAGTATACGGGCTCTGTTCTGGCCAGAAAATTGGGCCGAGTCCGTATACTCGCTGGAATTATGCGGGTTAGCGAGATATACGGGGTATGCTAGAGTTGCTCTAACTCTAGACGATTAGGGCAAACTCTCCCATCCATGCTTCATCGACGAGCTGGTGGATTCGTCTTCCCTCTGCCTGCAGCTCCGGCGGCCAGTGGCTGGGTGGGAAATCTCGGTGCCTTCGCTTTGCTTATTTGTTTATGTTAGGATTGTTTTAGTCCTCGCAGGTGCGTCGCTCGAGCGGATGGCGACGTTTCTTCTTTGAGATTGTCTTTCGGGCTCCAACCCTCCTCGAGTTCGTCCGCCTGAACGTAGTCGACGAAGCTTCGGCGTAGATTCCTATCATCTCCTTGGGGGCGATGAGATTATGGGTTTTCGACATGTGGCAAGATTTAGTTTCGGGTGCTTCAAATCCATGCAAGGTTCAACAGTGACGACTGCGATTCCAGGGCGCCGGTCTTTAGGGACACGTGCACGAAGATTTCCCGGATGTCATCGTCAAGTGCAAGCCGGCTCCGGTAAGGGAGCGGCGACAGCGGCGCATCGACGACTCGTTCTGGCGGCAATAGTGGTCGTTCGGTGGTCTCGAAATCTCGATGCGATGTTTGTTATGTTTGAGATGCTTTGTAATTCCGGTGATTTTTCATAATAGACCTGATCCTTTTCTCAAAAGAAAAAAAACATCAGTCGGCATTTTTTTGTCTTTTTTAAACGAAAAGAATGCTTGTTTTAGCAGTGGAACGTGGCCAAATTAACCGTGCATCACCGGTCGCTCGCTTGGTGCGACCCGACCCAACCCAACCCAACCCAGGCACGGCCAACCCGACCGAACCCACCGACGCGGCGGCGAGCTCTCCGAGTGCGAGAGCGGCCGTGGGACTGTCCACACCGCGGGAGGGATCGTGAGCTAGCTAGTGCTGGCCTGCCCACTCTCTCACTAGTCACTCCCCACACCGGCGCGGCGCCACCTCCCTCTTCCTTCTCATATGGTCTCCCGCCGCGCGCCCCACACCCACCGCTAGCGAGCCTGCCCCACTTCAACCCACCCATGGCCGCGGCGTCGTTCGCCCGCCTCTTGCCGCCCCTCCTCTCCCTCCTCCTCCTCGCCGGCGCCGCGCGGGGCAAGACGGTGAAGAGAGACGGTACTTGCTCGTTCCTCTTCCGCCCCCCTCGTTCGAGCGAATCGATCCCTCCCGGCAGGCCCCTTGATGCGATTACAGCGAGATGGGCTCTGTACTAGCTGTTTGCTGGGGGAAGATCTGACCCAGCCTCGCGCGTAGGACGCTGCATTCCCCTGCTGGTTCGTTAGAGGTGCTGAATTGGGCGTCCGCTTGTTAGGTTGCCGAATTTGGCTCCCTGGCACTGACGGTTGTAGGTTAGTTTCAGCATCTGTGAAGCTGAGACCCTGCCTGGACACTTAGCGTGACAGTAGGATCTATCCCTTGTTTATCTCATTATTAGGTGGTTAAATTCGCCGTGCTTTAGATAATTGGTGCTCATGGCACTTAAGTTTCTGTGCCAGTGATGCATGATCTCTGAAAGAAAATGAGCTGGCGATGTCATATGTTAACTAACACAAATCGGGGGCTCACCTGGTGCCAAGCGATAATTGGCCTGGACTTCATGATTCAGTTGTAGCTGAATGAAGGCCCGGTACGTTGCCTAGTTTACGATGCGCTATCTGGTGTAGTATGTATCATTTTCCCCGGTTGCATAAGATATTACTTGGTGCCTGATAGGAGGAGAAATTTGTCTGTTAATAGAGGCATAGACATTATGCAGAATTAGAAACTTACGGTGACCGTTCAGTAGTTGCTCGGCGACTGTCCAAACTGAAGTTGTGTTTGTGCTGCAGTGAAAGCGTTGAATGAGATCAAGGCTTCACTAGGATGGAGAGTTGTCTACTCATGGGTCGGCGATGACCCTTGTGGGCATGGTGACCTTCCCCCCTGGTCTGGTGTGACATGTACTCAGCAAGGGGATTACAGAGTTGTCACCGAACTGTAAGACATGTCTTCATTTCTTGACTTTACTCTCTCTTTTTTATGTTGGCATACATAAAATTTTGAAGGATATTTTACAGTGACTAGCATTTTCATGTAAAAGGATATGAAACTGTCGTTACATATTTAGTTTAGTACGCTCCTTTGCATACAGAAACTCAATTCATACTTGTAGTCCATCCATGGTGTAGCCTTGTAACTACCTGAGATATGTCAAGCTACAGGAAAGTCATTCCTTGAACAACTTTCTTGCTTGAAATCTTTAAGATGCAATGTCAGCCTGAAGAACTGCAGTCAACCATTCATTCTTGTACGTTCCAACTATAAACCATGAAATCTTCAAGATGCAATCTCAACCTGAAGAACTGCAGACAACCATTCGTTCTTGTACATTTCAACTATAGACCATGACCAGGACTAGAAAAACCTAATAAATCATGCCATATATCTTGCCTTGTACTTCAAACCTACTCTGACAGTAGTAATTTTAAACTATTCTGGTACCAGTTAAAGGGAAAGTGGTGTACTTTTCTTGTATGGTAAATTCGCCATTCCTATGTTCGAGATAATTGAATAAATAAGATTTTTAGCATAACATAATCTTTGACCAATCGATGCATGTTGCATATGGATGTTAACTTTATTAATTGCACAATCATGCACTTTGTCTGAAGCTTTTGTGTACTGTTCAAGTTAGAGTGACCATATTATATCACTTTACCTTATTTCAGGGAAGTCTATGCTGTGTCAATAGTTGGTCCATTCCCTACAGCGGTAACAAACCTGCTGGATTTAAAAAAACTGTAAGGACTTTTTCCTTGTTACCACTGCTTTTATTCTCCTGTTCTGTGTATGCATCTTGATGCGTGTGACGATGAACTGTTGGCATTTTTGTATCTACTAAGTGTAACAAGAACTTTTTCCTGTTCACCGCTACTCTGTCTTCTATATAAGTGTCGTGATGCACATAGCGATAACCTGTCGGCATGATTGAAGTGATGGATTTACTTACTGTCAAGTT
Organism: Triticum aestivum; assembly: GCF_018294505.1. Classification (NCBI taxonomy): domain Eukaryota; kingdom Viridiplantae; phylum Streptophyta; class Magnoliopsida; order Poales; family Poaceae; genus Triticum; species Triticum aestivum. The sequence goes on from NC_057804.1 coordinate 514,244,030, forward strand.
TGTAGTGTTTTAGCATAACCATCACTCCATCAGCTCAAGTAGATGAACATGGCAAGACATCCATGCAGATGTATATATTATTGGGAAAGTTTATGTTTCTGTTTATGTAGTCATGGTTTCTGAATTTACATAGATCATTAGCCAGAATTTAGGAACTAGCTTACTCTGAAAACATTACCTAACTTAACGTCAGCTTTTTATTGTGGCTGAGTTACACTTTTCTGTGTACCAAATGTTTATTCAATTTATACATTGTAGAAGTATCGTTTTCCCCAAAAAAACTATATTTGAGACTAAAGTTGGTTATTTTATCAGAGACTAGAGGTGGTTATTTTATCAGACTAAAGGCTGAACTAAACATCTTTGTAATTTTGACCTATGTTACCTCATCTTTAACACATCCTTGAACTGAGAACAGTTGAATTTTTGTAACTATAGGGATCTCCACAATAATAAGTTGACGGGGCCAATTCCTCCACAGATCGGACGGCTGAGACACCTCAAGATATTGTAAGTATGGGATGTCTTTGTGTTTACTGAGGTATATTTGGATGCTAGTTTGCCGAATTGTTTTAGTTCTCGCTGTACAAAACATTCCTCTCAGTTTCTGTATTCTTCCAGTGTCCCTGGATAATGCTGTATTGAATCATAATTACTTTGTTGGCATTATGGTTCAGATTTCAGAGCTGCCTATTTTGAATACAGTTGTTCTTCAGCTAAGCAATTTCGTTCATACTTTTAGGAACCTGAGGTGGAATAAGCTTCAAGATGTGCTCCCGCCCGAAATTGGTGACCTAAAGAAACTTACACACTTGTAAGTTCAGTTTTGGAATGAACTGGATTAATTATGTCTCAGTTTCTGTGCCTCTGACTACTACTACTGTTCAGGTATTTGAGCTTCAATAACTTCAAAGGTGAAATCCCTGTGGAGCTTGCAAACCTACCAGAACTACGCTATCTTTATCTTCATGAGAACCGCTTTACTGGGCGGATCCCCCCTGAGCTTGGAACTCTCAAAAATCTCCGTCACCTGTAAACTTCCGTCCCGGTTCCTTCTCTCTCAAGTTCACATGAAAAACTTATCTATACTAGCAAATATTTTAGTCCGTCCTTTCTCTGCAGTATATCATGAATTTTAAATCCTCTCCTTTTGCAGTGATGTTGGTGGCAACCACTTGATAGGCACTCTGAGGGAAGTCTTCAGCATTGAGAATGGCTTCCCCTCCTTGAGAAACCTGTAAGCAGAAATTTTAGAAGCTACCGATTTGTTCTCTCCTGACTGGAGAATGCTGTCTTCCTAAGCCGGTAGGCTGACTGCTATACATTGTGGTCTGCAGATACGTTAATAATAATCAATTGGCTGGAGTGGTGCCAGATCAGATTGCGAATTTGACCAACCTTGAGATCTTGTAAGTTTTTTCAGAAGTTAAAGTCAACACTTTATCAAGACATCATCATAAACTTCAGTTTTATTCCCCCCCTGGGAAGACCTCTTTCACAAAATAAAAGTAAAAAAAAATCACCTGATTATCCTTGTATGTTCTGCAGGCACTTGTCCAATAATAGGCTGATTGGATCGATATCGCCAAAGCTAGTTCAGATCCCAAGATTGACATATCTGTGAGCCTTACTGCTTAAAATTTCTAAAGTTCTGCCTAGTGTTTGATTAATGTGAATCTTCCTCTTTCATCTGGTTCTGGTATTCTCAAGTACAATGGTTTTTGGCAGGTATTTGGACAACAACAACTTCATTGGAAGGATTCCTGAAGGGTTATACAAGCATCCATTTCTGAAGGAGCTGTACGTTGGCTTTAGAGTCTCAACTTTTTCTCAAAACAAATTCCTTTCATGCCATCGAAAAGAATTATTCTGTATGCACAGTTGCTGAGGTGCATATGTTTGCTGCAGGTACATTGAGGGGAACCAGTTTAGGCCAGGAAGCAGATCAAAAGGAGTGCACAAGGTGCTTGAATTACCCGAGGCCGACCTCTCGGTTTAACCAAGCTCATGAAGTGTGGGCCTGTTGTTTATTCTGCACGACAGCAGTCGCCTTTCTACACGACGCAGTTGCGAAATGCACGCGTATTTTAGGACGTACGTATATGATATCTGTAAAACTAGTAGCACATCAACTATGTTTCTCGCTGCGCTGTTCAATGGTAAGTTTACGCGTACAAACCACAAAGCCGCTTGCATAGAATACAAAAATCAGTGAAATCCGGAGCCGGTGAATTACGATCCTGTCGCGGAATAGTGTACAGGCTGTGCTGCTTTTTCCTGTGTCTACGACGGAGAGGCGTCCTCCTTGAGAATCAGATGCGTCGCCAGCTGCACGCGCGCTGCATGGCACCGACAGCCATGGATGGTGTGGCCAGCCGGCGTTTGTGTGTGTGGCCAACGACATTTGCCTTGCCTCGCTCCACTGGACATGATCTGGACTTTTGGAAGCGAACTCGGAGGGCATGAATGCACGCTCGGAACCAGGGGACAAGTGGGAGCGAGAACATGCCAAGACCAGGCTGGCCGTAAGACCTGCCCCGGATGAAGGGGCACCATATACTATCAATCTTCATACCATGATGACACAATTTACAGCCTGCATCAATCAGAAAGATGGCGATGATGCAGGTTAGAAAAGAAAAGCAGTGAAGTGAGAGCCAGGACACCAGTGTGCAGCTTCAGGGGTCAGGGCAGAAGAGCCACATGCACATGAAATGATCGTCTGCTGCCAACAGTTTGATTGGATGAGCGGTTGCAGCAAGGAATGCATACATACTGTCAAGGGCACATGCATTTCCTACTCTGTTCTATTACTTCTTTTATGACCTTAATAACATGGATACCTTTGCTGCCTTGCTGGTGTTGGTGGTCCATGTATAGTACTCCTTGTAGCATGATTCAGTCTCAAGGATCATGCTGTCGCCAGGCGGTTATGATCATCTGCGAGGGAAAAACGACGAGGCGGGTTAGGCCAATCCTTGTCCTGGTTGCTGTTGCCAGGGTGACATTTACATGCCTGTCCATCTGTCCAACAGTGGCTTGCCACATGAGAGGTTCTTGTCCTGCACTAGCCATGGATGTGTGAGAGTGAGACTACCGGCGGTCCGGCGCCCTTGATCGTTTGCCATGGATGCGCGAACAGTTCCCTCAAGTTTTTTGTCTCCCTCGCACATAAGTGTCACTGTCCACGCCACATGGTCCTCGGCCTCCTTTGGTCCTCCCTTTGTGCTGTTTTCCTGTTCCAAAACCTGTGCTGTCTTTTGCTGGACTGGACCAGAAGAGATGCCTCATCATCAGTGAGAGCTGTAGGCAGGTGTCCCGGGCAATTACCAGGCAGACGCTCCAGTTAATCATGATCAAATATGCGAACCTCCTTACAAAAATATTGAGTAAGAATAACCGAGGTCAGGCTCGGATCACAGTAGATACCCTGCAGTTTGTGTGATGACTTGGGGGCTTGTGAATGCGATGTGATACCCAGACATGACATGTGGTGCATTACTGCACGAGTAGTTGCTTCGTTAAACCTGCACGTTGCAACTTCACAGCATCAATCAGGCCAGCGGGTGCTCTCAAGTCTTAACAATGTCACTAAGGTCAATGCGTGCAAAATCTTCTTTTCTAATGGCCGAGAGCGACAAGGAAGGGTGCGTGTGATCATGCATGCGACGATGCGTCCGTCACATGCGATCTGCAGAGGTCATGGAATTCTCCTTTCCATGCGTTGGAAACATGCACTCCCTCCCTCCGTTGCTAAATATAAGCTCTTTTAGGGAATTTAATATGAACTAAAAACGGAGCAAAATGAGTGAATTTACACTCTAAAATACTCCCTCCGTAATGATCTAAACGCTCTTATATTTCTTTACGGAGGGAGTACGTCTATATACACTCATATGTAATCCATAGAAAAATCTCTCAAATGACTTATATTTAGAAACGATGTTGCTAAATCTCAGTCGACTGAACTTCGTTGTTAAGTCTCAATCGATACGATATTCGTAAGATCTTACATGAAAATTTATGCAAAAAAAAAGTTTCTTTTTGCTTTCTATACATGTTATGTCACTCAATTAAGCCTTGATTAAGTCTCCTTCGACTAAGATCTAGCCACATTCATTTAAAAAACGGAGGTAGTAGCAGTACACGGCCGGGCACCTAGCGTTGGAGAAGGCTTAGGTTTGTCTGCCGACCGACACCGCTGGTGGGTGCACGACGCTCCGCCGATGTTGTCTGCTGCTCATATGCTTGTGTGTAACTCCCAAGCACACACAGAGGTTGATGTCCTCCCTCTACCAAAGATACTAAGTTTTGTGCTGACAGTCATCTTCCCTAGTTGTTTCCTCCACGAAAAAACATGTAAAAAAAATACTGCTGTGTGGCTCGACGGGCCTACCGTTTATTTTATTTTCACTTAATTTCACCCTCTGCGGCGAATCAATCAGGATGCGCACGGGCCAAGCTACGTACTACCTGGCTGGAACCGATGGGGTCACCTGGACTGCCGGAGCACCTCGGCTTTGCCTTTTTGTTCGTTGTTTTATGTTTTTATAGCACCAAGACACCAACCAAACACAAGCAGATCGAGGCGCCACCGAACTACAGTAGTGTTAAGAAAACACAGAGGGCAGGGCACCACCCAACCGAACCCATGGGGTGGTCCAACGTTGTGAGTCATGGTTTGATTCTGCTCGTTTGGATATTGCTCGGGGCAGGACAAATGATTGACATTTTGCTCTATCCACACCACCCAATTTCTCACTCCTTTTTGTCCGTGAGGTTTTGGTAGGGGTTGTGGAGTTGTTCGATCGGCCAGAAAGAAAGTCATATCAACGAGAAAATCTCAAAAATCTTCTTCTTGGGAAAATAAAGTACAGGTGCACTGAAACTCTGAAAGCAAGGAGCAAACCTAGCACCACAGCACCACTAGTCGGGTAGTAGTACACAATGCAATGCTACATTGGGAGAGGTCAGTAGAGCAGAGACCACATCAACTTGGTCTTCGAAGTGCTTCCTGTTTTACGTACTACTCTACTACTAGTATTTGGCTGTCTGCCTAAATTAACAACTACTGAAAGAAGATTATAGATAAACACGACAACCTGCACGTATATGGACTTCGTCGGGAGAGAGCTAGCTAGTGCTAGGACTATTATACTAGTAGGATGAGCTTGATTAAGCCAAAGTACGCTGTATTTTAGGCCATGAGCAACATTGGCATCTCCTACCATTCATAATCTGATTATTATTATAGCTATAGTAGATCTCAGTGCACAGAAACGGAGGAGCATGCACGTTGTAGTTTTGTTCCGGCTCCTTTTTCTTTGTTCTGTCAGGGCGTCCACGTATAATCAATAGATGTAATAGTAGACATGCAAGGCATGTTTATGTGAGCACCAACTGCAACAACGATCTTCAAAATTATACTACTACTATGATGAGAATATTTTCTTGCACTCACCAGGTAATAGTGTTGATATTTTTTATTCAACTTTCCCCAAGCGAAGATAAAATTTCGGCAATGATAAATCTCAAACATTCGGATTTTAAGCATGGCAACCCGAACGTTTTTTATGGCAACTTTAGTTCACATGAGGTTGGCAAACATTGCAATTTTCTAACAAAAAACAAAGTGGGACAAAATTGTCATGTCTTAACAACTAAAGTTGCCACCTCGCGTCAACTAAAGTTGCCATGTAAAAACGTTCAGGATGAAATGATTAAAATCCAAGCGCTCGGATTTTATCGGGGTCCTAAAATTTTCCATGTTTGAGAATGAAAAAAAAACGAAACACCTCTTTTTTTAGCGTGAAATTTCCAATATATTCATCTTCAATCACAGAAGTACAACGAAAACTAGAAATAATAAAATTTACATCCAGATTCGTACTCCACCTAGCGACGACTGCAAGCACCGGAGCGAGCCCAAGGCGTGCCGCCGTCATCGCCCCTCCCTCGCCAGAGCCACGCAAAGCATGTTATAGTAGTCAGTCGGGAAGTCATCGTGCTGAGGCACCATAGGACCAACGCAATAGAACAACAACCGTCATTGATGAAGAGTATCGTAGATCGGAAGGATCCAAACTGAAGACACACGAACGTAAATGAACGGTGACCAAATTCGAGCAAATTCATCAAAAACGGATCGCCGGAGACACATATCCACACACCCACCGTCGCCACCGACAATGCTAGACGCACCACCAGGACGGGGGCTGGGCGGGGAAAACTTTATTCCATCTTCAGAAAGCCGTCACCGTCTCGCGCGCCTTCCTGAGCAGGACACGAGCCCTAACAAAACTAAAAAAAACTAATAACGATGACCTCCTTCGACAAGGGTCAGAATCCATCATGTCCAAGACGCTAAGACCATCGGAGACGAGACGGACCGACGATGGTACTGGCGGGAGGCGGAGGAACCTTAAACCTTTTCTTGAGGAGGAGGTGCGTGGGATAAAAATCCTTTTATCCGATCCAGCCATCGAGGGTTTTTGCCGCGATTGATCTCTGTCGGTGCAAAGCGATGAACAACCGTGACATTCTCACACCGCTAGTACATACTCCCTCCGTCCGGAAATACTTGTCATTAAAATGGACAAAAAGGGATGTATCTAAAACTAAAATACATCTAGATACATCCCCTTTTATTCATTTTGATGACAAGTATTTCCGGACGGAGGGAGTACACATTACACGGACGAAAAGAAAAAGGGGAAATCGGGGCACTACCTACCACGTGGCCGGCACGCAATCCGACGTCAAAAGGGGACCCCCAGAAAATCAACGAGAAGAAGTCGCATGCATGCATAGTCGCGTATACATACAAGAACAATACAAAAAAGTAGCTATATACGTAGTATTGATTATCGTGGTGTGATCGCGCGTCGCGTGCATGGAATTTAAGAGAAGAAGAATATAAGTGCGTACCTACTACGTGCTCGCTGGTACGTACCGGCGCGGCACCGCGCGTCCGCCGGCCGGGAGAAACGGTCGCGTATCCTTTCTCTTTCCGGTCGATGAGAGGTCGCCGTCAACCCCAGTGATTGAGCGTGAGAGCTTTCACGGCTCTCTCATCCTTTCTCGCGGTCATTTCACGGCTTTTCGGTCTGATGATTTGTTAATGTGCGTGCAGTGTGTGTGCCAGCGTGCGCGTCGAGTTGTTGGGTTGGTGGGGCGTCGCGTTTGATCGCTAGCGTCATTACGTACGTACTGTACGTGCTTAAGAGGACATGATCGAGCACCGCAGTTTCGGCCGTGGGATGGAATGTCGGTGGTTCTAGGGTCTGGTTCCGCGGCCCCAACCGTAGAGCCTCTTCGGACCGCAGGAAATTAAAAACGAAATTTTGGAAGGAAAAGACAAGTAATTTGTGATCTAAACGCTCTTACATTAGTTTACGAAGGGAGTATGTTTTTATAAGTACGAAATGTCTAGTGTGTAATTTTTATTCAACACATGGAAATTTGTGTACGAAGTGTCTTTGGATGGTGCAGTGAATAAATTCATATGGATCGGTCATTCAAAATTTGTATGAAGTTCAGCTAAAGAAAACGCAACTCGAGGTACTTTTCTTTCCCAGTTGTAAACTTAAGTCATCACAGACACGCTGTTTTAATAGAGTTTCTTACCATTATCTCATGAAATCGAGCCATATTTTCTGTATGTAAATACTGTATTTCTTTTCCATGTCAAGTGACCCCCCCCCCCCCCCTAATACTAAGGGTGTCATTTGCTTAGCCCATTGGTTTATTTGCTCTGAGTGGTATATAGTGGTTTTGGTCTGCTTTGCATATTGTGAAAAATCCTTAAAAGTATTGGTTTGGGAGTATTGTTTTAACTAAATATTAGTTATGGCAAAAAGGTGTATACCTAACTATGGTCAAACTAAGCTCCCACATGTTACATTGAAAGTCGTAACTAGTTCACACAATTATACTAGTTTTTTGTGCCAGAGATAACCATGGTTGAATACCAGCTGCACACATTAAATCAACTAGATATAAATGTAGCTTACTTAATGAGTAGATTTGAGCTAAGCTCACGACTTCTAGGCATTTTGCTACTCCCTCTGTTTCAGTTTACAAGTCCTGCGCGTATAACTATGTTGCCAATTTTATCACCCTAATATAAACTATATAACACAAAAATTATACCTCTTGAAAATAAAACATCTGAAGTTTATATTGGTATATTTTTTATAATATATGACTTGTATTAGGTTGGTAAAATTGACAACACACGCCCTGTAAACTGAGAGAGAGGGAGTACAAACTTTTCAAGCCTTTCTAGGTTTCTTCGAACAATACAAACGGTTAATGATAATTACATCGATCATGAAGCAGTCGAAGAGTAATCCTAAGCACAACAACACAAGTCCAGACTTTATGAAGCACGAAAAAGAAATTACAATGAATATGCCTTTAATAGTAAGGGTAGTCTCAGTGTTCTGTCTTACGTCAGCCTCAATGCTCCCTTCGTATCCTAGTGTCAAAAGCACTCTCAAAGTCTATCGGACTGTCTCCCTCCCCCGCTCCCTCCCCGCTCCCCGCTCCCCGCTCTCCTGCCCTGCGCCGGCGGCCACTCCGGCCCCGGCGCCCACCAAACCCCGCCGGCCTCCGCTCCGGACCCGGCGGCCACCATGGCTTCGCGGGTGTCGCTCTCGGCGGCGTCGTCGGACTACTCCGCCCTCCCATCCCCGCCTCCTGCTCCGGCTAGACCGGCGCTGCGCTCGCTCGTCCTTGTCCCGGATGTCGTCGGCATGGCGCGGGGTCCCATCATGCGTGACGCTCCTCCTCGCCCCCCTGAGCCGGTGGCTGCCGCTGAGGGTGGGCCGTGGCAGTCCCGGCCTGCTCGCCGGGTGGCCAGCCCGGAGTTGCATCCGCCTCAGGCACCGAGGAGGCGCTCGCCGCCGGGCCAATGGCCGAACATCCTCCCCTCCTCCCGCCCCCCGAGAAGCCGCATCCCGGCGGAGCTGATTGGCTGCTGCCACAACTGTGGGAGTGACCGGCACATCTCCGCCCAGTGCACGAATCCGCCGGTGTGCGTGAGATGCGGTGAGCACGGCCACATCTCCAGGGGCTGCACCAACCCGCGCCGGCGCCCTCGGAGTCCCTCACTCGCGGATCCTCCACGCGCGCCTCGGCGCTGCGCCAGCGCCCCTCCTCGCCGGTGCCGCCCCCGGGGACCACCAGCCCGGGCCGTCAGACGCCGCCTTCGTCGCGTCTGCCCCCGCCGCCGCCTGGGCCTCCGCCGGCCGGGGCGGTCCGCCTCGGCGTCTCGTGGAGTCAGGTCGTCCGTGCAGAATTGGCGGGCAGCGTTCAAGGCCCTGGATTTTCGGTCCCGTTTGAGCCGGCAGTGTCGTCGGTGCTCTCGCGCAGGCCGGTGGATGATCCGGTGGACTGCGTCTTCCTGGAGTCAGGTCCGGACTTATGGGCCCTGGAGGAGGAGCTGTCCGGGGCGGTGGTGGTGACCGTCGTGGGTTCGCATCAGGCCGCGGACCTGGCTTCTGCTGCTGCTACCATGGTGGAGGAGCTTGAGCTTGTGCCCGGAGATATATCTATCAGGGAGTACTACCCGGAGGATTTTCTTGTCTTGTGCAGATCGGTTGAGCTACGGAACAGAGTGCTCAGGCGCGGTCGCGCGGGGAGACCGCTCTTCGATCTGGTGCTCTCCGTGGTCTCGCCGTGCGCGTGCGACCGGAGTCGTCATGCCTTTCCTAGTGTCGTTGGCGCTTCGTGGGGTGCCGGCGAATGCCTGGACGCGGAGAACTACAGAGGTGCTGCTGCACGGGCTCGGCTTGGTGGTCAAGGTTGCGTCTTCCACGGCGTCCCGCAATGACATGGCTGAGTTCAAGGTCTGGCTGCGGACGGATGACCCGGCAAGAATCCCTTCCAAGCGCATTCTCGTGGTGGAAGAATAGGGCAGGCGCGGCGAGCACGCCATGGCTGCTGGAGTGCAGGACGACGCGCTGTGGTACCCGGTTTCGATCAGCCAGATTGGCGATGCGATTCAGGTGGGCGATTTGGCCGGGGTGGCACCTCCGCCACCACCGCCGCCGCCCCCCTCCCCGCCTTCTGCTGATGAGGATGGGGGTGGTGGCCGTCGGGATGCAAACGGGGGCCCGCCGGCGCCGCCATCCAGGGCCTCGCCGGACTCTTCTTTGGCGAACTCGGCCCCTCCGCCGCCGCGGCCGCAGCAGGGGGGTGGAATTCGAAATCGAGTGGACGGTCAACATGACCAGGTGGACTGTACGGGGATTGCTTCGGATGATACGGGTGACGCGACCCTGATCGTGGGTGAGGTCAGCGTGGAACGCCCGTTGGGAGTGGAGCGTGCTCTAGGCGCTTCGATAGGCATGGAGGCTCCCTCAGTGGAAAGCAGGGTCGGCCCCACTGGTCACCAGAGAGGGGGCCGGGCAGGCTACGCGCCAAGGATGCTGGTTCGGGAGGATTCGGTGGCCTCGATCAACCAACCGGAAGGGGAGATCGCGCCGCCCCTGACGATGAGTGGGCAGACAGTGCTGGGCCAGGGCGGGTCGTGTCTGCTGGTGGGGCCTAGCAGCCCTATGGGCGCAGGAGATTCGCCTGGGATCAGAGTGGGCGATTGGGAGCTACGCCTCTCCCAGGTGGAGGAAAGCCCGCTGCGGGGGCCATGTGCACTGACCGAGGAGGATCTTGACAGCGACAACTGTGGCAGCTCCGTGCTGGTGGATTTGCCAGGTTTTTTGGAATCTGTGGAGGGACTCGTGGGGCCCGAGCTGCATGGGGATGTGACACCGCCATGCACGGAAGGCACTGGATGGTTTTTGGTTAGCCTCTCTGAACAGCTTGAGGAAACAAATCTGCCGCCCGTCCTGGCCGTGCCGAACCCGTCTCCTGAGGATAGGGCGATCCAGCTTTGCAATGAACTCAGGGGCAACATCACGCCGATCCTGGAGCAGCCCACATCCAGGGGCCTTGCGGTGAAGCGGAGAAGGCCGCGCCGGAAGAAGGCGCCTGTAACAACTCCCAGGCGCAACGTGCGACTTGCCAAAGGAGGCCGGGGCTCTCGGGCTTCAAAACAGCAAGCGGTCCTGATCAAGAAGCTATGTCTAGCGAACGAGGCAGATCTGATAAGCGATGACACCCTGGAAGCATACGCCAGGCTGTTCGACAAGCCGCTCATGGACTGCCATGTCAAGGCGATTTTGGCTCTGTTTGGGTGGGAGGAATCCATCCTTCCTCTTCAAGGGGATGATGATACGGTGGTCGAGGGACATTAGCCCTTAGTGCCATGGTGGATGTGGGATGCTAAAATGACTACGCAACCTCCTAAAATCCTGGTGTGGAACGTGAGAGGGCTCAACTCCCCGGCGCGTAGAAACACTATCTTCCAAGCGGTAGACGCGGCCAAAGTGGATTTAGTGTGTCTTCAAGAAACAAAGATGGAGAGCATCTCGGATGATATTGTAAGACAAACCCTTGGCAATAGATTTGAAAATTTCTATTATGTTCCGGCGGTGGGCACTAGAGGGGGAATTCTACTTGCATGGGATCATTTGGTGGTATCCGTCACCAATACTCACCTCACGGCAAATACCCTTACGGCACTCGTCCAACAGGAAGGGCTTCCCATGTGGTGGATTACCGGGGTCTATGGGCCTCAAGGTGATGCTGAAAAGGTGGCTTTTCTTGAAGAGATTCGTGACGTCAGAGACCTCCATGCAGGGCCATGGGCGATTGTGGGCGATTTCAACTTACTTGTCAATCCGGAGGACAAGAATAAGGCAACTTCCAATAGGCGCATGATGGCTAGATTCCGGGCCATGCTAAATAGGCTCGAGCTCAAAGAGCTGTACCTCAATGGAAGGCGCTACACGTGGAGCAATGAACGTAGAAACCCAACGATGGAGAAAATAGACCATGTTTTCGTTACGAACTGCTGGGAGGATATATACCCGAAGAGTCTGCTAACTACGCTCGGTACGGCAATCTCGGATCACTGCCCATTGCTTGTGGACTTGGATGCCGAGTTTGAGGTGGGCCACCGCTTCAAATTCGAATGCTTTTGGCCCAAAGCTCTAGGATTCTTGGACACGGTGAAACAGGCGTGGCAATCCATCCCCTCGGTGGGCAACCCGTTTACAGTGCTGGACAACAAGCTGCGGGTAACAGCAAAGGCGTTGCAAAGTTGGAGCGACCGTTGGATTGGTAACACCCGTCTCCAGATAGCGTTGGCAATGGAAATCATTTCAAGGCTGGATGTGGCGGCAGAATCTAGGAGGCTGTCGGATCAGGAGCATGGACTCCGCAAGCTGTTAAAAAGGAAACTGCTAGGGCTTTGCTCCTTGGAAAGAATGATTGCCAGGCAAAGATCGCGCTTGCTTCACCTGAAGGTGGGGGACGCAAACACTGCTTTCTTCCAAAGACACGCGAGACATAGGCAGAGGAAGAACTCTATAACTGTCATTCAGCACAATGGCGAGATCTTCACTGGACAGGAGAGGATAGCGGACGCGGTGGATGTATACTTCCAGGATCTGATGGGAACAACTGGAGCTAGAGAAGCAAATATCAACCTGGACGCGCTTGACTTACCATCTATGGATTTATCAAGGATTGAGGCACCTTTTACGGAGGAGGAAGTTCACAAAGCCATCAAGGGCATGCCTTTGGACAAGGCGCCGGGACCCGACGAGTTCACCGGCAGATTCTTCGCAACTTGTTGGCATATAGTGAGGATGGATTTATGAGGGTGCTTGAACATTTTCATATGGAAGATATGCGGGGCATGGCCACAATCAACAAGGCTCTGGTCACGCTGCTACCAAAGAAGGCCGGCGCAATGGACATTAAGGAGTACAGGCCGGTTAGCCTCATCAGTGGACCAATCAAAATCTTTGACAAAGTCCTGGCAACGAGACTCGCGGAGGATCTTCCAAAGCTCATCAGGCAACACCAAAGTGCGTTCGTTAAAGGACGATCCTTGCATGACAACTTCATGCTTGTGCAGTGCACGGCACGTCGTCTACACATGTTGAAATCCCCAACGGTTCTTCTGAAGTTGGACATCACCAAAGCTTTTGACTCGATAAGTTGGCCTTTTGTCATCGAGGTACTGAGGCGTTTTAGATTCGGAGAAAAATGGATTGCATGGATTTGTGGGCTGCTTGCAACTTCCTCCACAAGGATCATGGTGAATGGTATTCCTGGCAAACCAATTCTGGCATGTCAAGGCCTAAGACAAGGGGACCCTCTATCACCTATGCTCTTCATCCTGTGCATGGAGCCTCTCAAGGCCATGTTCAAATATGCCATGGACAGAGGATTGTTGGCACCGCTGGCGAGGAACGGATTGCAACAGCGGGTATCTATGTTCGCGGATGATGTAGTGGTGTTCTTCAAACCCAATGAGCTGGAAACAAGGACGTGCCGAGATATACTTGCGCTATTTGGGAAGGCTTCCGGCCTTGTTGTCAACATGGCCAAGAGTGTGGCCTTACCGATTCGATGCTCTCAGGAGGAGATGGATCTGGTCTCCTCTTCCTTGGGTTGTGCCAATGCCGCATTCCCGTGCAAGTATATGGGGATGCCACTCACGATAAGAAAACCCACCACGGCGCAACTTCAAGATCTAGTGGACAAAGTTGCGGATTGCCTGCCACTGTGGAAAGCCGCTATGCTGCCAAAGAGCAGCAGACTGTTGTTAATCCAATCGGTACTATGTGCCATCCCGGTGCACTCGATGCTGGCTCTTGACCTGCCAAGGAAAACGTTAGTGGCGCTAACCAAGATCTGTAGAGGCTTTCTGTGGTGTGGAAAGAAGGAAGCAAACGGTGGGTCCTGTGCGGTCGCATGGGACGAAGTATGTACGCCCAAATGGGCAGGCGGACTGGGAGTGCCCAACTTGTTTTGGATGAATAAAGCACTACGGGCAAGATGGCCATGGCTACAAAAGGTTGACAAGGAGAGGCCTTGGGCAGAATTCTCCATCATGGTGCCAGCTGACTCACAAGCTTTGGTGCAAGCAGCTGCGAGGTCAGTAATTGGCAATGGCAGAAACACACTATTTTGGGAGGATAGGTGGATCGACGGTTTTCGTGTGTCTGAGCTGGCCCCGCGAATCTACAACCGAGTCACAAAGAGAGTGCGCCAATCTAAGCTGGTGGCGGATGCAATACACAACAACAACTGGGTTACCGACATTGGAACCAACCTACCACCAGAGGCTCTGGACGAATTCCTGAATCTTTGGCCAAGGGTTGCGGAAGTACAACTTGCTGACGAGATGGAAGACACGGCGAGGTGGATGTGGGAGCAGAATGGAGAGTTCTCGGCTCGTACGGCATATGCGGCTCGGTACATGGGGAGGGAGGTGTCCCCAACCGCTGCGTTTACCTGGCAGACAAAGGCGCCAAGGCGATGCCGGTTCTTTTCCTGGCTGGCGATAAGGAACAGATGCTGGACTTCAGATAGACTCGCTCGACGTGGACTACCCCACCAGGATACATGCCCGTTGTGCAACCAACATGATGAGACCATGCAGCACTTGTTGATGGAGTGTGTATTTGCGAGGCAGATTTGGTCGACAATGGGACGGCTGACGGAGAGGGTGGACATCGAGCCGAGGCAGAATGAACCGCTACAACAATGGTCGATGAGGCAGGACGGAAATTCAGACAGCGGGCGTGCGCACAAAGCAAAATGCCTTCTTGGGATGTGGATGATCTGGAAACAGCGGAATGACGTGATCTTTAATGGGGAGAGGCCGTCGATACCACGAACCATACAACGCATACAGGAGGAAGGTAGACTATGGGCGAAGGCGGGCTTGTTCAAAGGAAACAATGTAGGGTTCGAAGTAGAGCAGGAAACGGGGGGTACTAGCGAGTAGGTCTTTTGTGGTGTGAGGTAGAGCCGGACGAAGTCCGCATGTAAATAAGATTGTAATGTGGATTTGGGGTTCTCTCCCCTCCCTTCTTTAATGAATGATATGCACACTCGTGCATATTCGAGAAAAAAAGTGTCAAAAACGCTCTTATATCATGGGTCGCAGTGAGTATATCTTAAGTATGTCATTTAAGAAAACAATCTCATGTGTCATTCTATTTAACAAGGAAAAAAGATAATCGCCATATCTTAATCTGGATATATTTCTTAGCACCAAAACTAAGACAACCAATATTTTTTATCTCATAAACCACATTATATTAGAGCTCTTTTAGATACAACAATAATATATAATGCATTGGAGGGGTTATATCTAAGTGCATATTTAATGCAACGGTCTAAAATATAATGCATTGGAGGGTGCCCTTAGATTATATCTTAATCATGACATCCAAGAGGAAAAAAAATCTAAAGTGACACTTGTTAAATGAGAAAAGAGAGAAATATCATGTGTTAATATAGATCTAACTATTAGAACCAAGACCAAGACAACTCATATATTTTTCTCACATAAAACTCATTGAATGATAACTCTTTAGATAGAACAACAAGATACAATTCATTAGAGGAGCTACTGTATCCAAAATATATTTAATGCTTGCTTAATGATAATTGATAAAATTTGACATGACAAAAATTTAACATCGATCAGGAGGCAGTCGAAGAGTGATCCTAAGTGCAACAACACTAGTCCTAAGTTTAAGCAAACGGAAAATGAAACAACAACAAACTTGCCTTTGATTGTGCAGGTAGTCATAGTGTCCCGCCTTACTGTGGTCTCAATGCTCCACTATATATTTATCCCCCGTCTTGGTTTACTAGCCCCCTCGTATTTTGGGTCATATTTTAACCATGATTTTAATTAATAAAATATAAATTATTCATAGAAAAATAATATCATTGAAAGCAACATTGAGATACCAAGCCATCTCTCGACGCAGCCGGAAGAGGAAGGCAAGGAGAAGCAACCAGCCTCCCCTCGCCTAGGCGCGCACCACCGTCATATTCCGTTGGCCTCCCCCCTCCCCTCCCGGAAATTCTCAAATCCCTCAGAGCCAGTTTTTAGCTGATAGGCCCCCGGGTCAGCTCGTATTTGCACGGGCCGCGCGACCAGCATTATTCCCTGTTTTTTTTCCCTTTCGCCTCCCTCCCTGCTATTAGTACCGCCCGTGCGATTAGCATGTCTCTGCCCAATGCCACCGCCTCGCCGCCGTCGCCGGAACCCTAGGCCGCCGGAGTCGTCGGAGCTCCCCTCGTCGGCGCCGTCGGCGGGGGAGGTGGAGGATGCAGCTGCGGATCTCGCCGAGCATGCGCAGCATCACCATCTCCAGCAGCAATGGCGTCGTCGACTCCATGAAGGTGCGCGTCGCGCCGCAGCCGCCCCCGCCCCCGCCGCCGCTCGCGCCGCCGCCCGCCGCCCGCCGCGCCGGCGGGGCAGGCGGAGGGGGCGGGGGGTGGGGCGCCGCCTGGTACCTCCGCGCCGTCGCCTTCCCGGCCGTCGTCGCGCTCGGCTGCCTCCTGCCCTTCGCCTTCATCCTCCTCGCCGTGCCGGCGCTTGAGGCCGGCGGGACCAAGTGCTCCTCCATCGGTAAGGATAAGATCGATTCATGCCCCCCGCGGCCTAGTGATTCGGTGCTTTTGGGGCCCGGCGAACCTTGGATCTCACTGCCCTGGGCCGTGCGGTCTTGGCGGTATCGGTGGGAATGTGGAAATATGGAGATGGCTCATGCGTGGATTTCGTGCTGAAAACGTGTGGTTTGTTTGTTCCTCGATGATATAGGCTCACTTGTTCAGCTGGGGATTCAGCTTGCCCGGTTTCCTGATCTACCTCTGGTGTTTTGGAGTGAAACCAAGAGAGTTAGTCATTCGGGGTTATGATCAGGCTTTCGGCTTAGTTTAATTTCAGATCTCGGCCCCATGATTTTCTGTTATTGGCCAAAATGTAGTATCCTCACTCCCTAGTTTTGAACCATCGACTGGGTTGTGGATTTGGGCGCTGGAAATCCGCCACACTGTTGGATTTGGAAGGAATAGTTCTATCTTGCTTTTGAAATTCTTGCAAAACTGGATTAGAAAGGACACACCGGAAAATGCTATCAGCTTTCCCTACGTATCGTTATACCACAAGCTGCAACTGTTTGCTGATTAGCTGAACCCTACCCAAATTCTTTGCTTCTCATTGATAACTGAGGAGGCAGGGAGCTATTGCATTGCCTTTCATGCACCTGGTTGATCAATTCACCTGCAGAAAGCTTATTTGGCACTCTGCTCTGACCTGATTAGATTCTTAACTCAGGCTACCTTGTAGTTCTCCTCTCCAACCCTTTCAGCAAACTTACTGAGTTAGAGATTCAGGTGTCAGGTTTTGATGACGTTACCTCTGGAGATTTGAAGTGGAACCAAGAGAGTTAGTGATTTGGGTTTATGAATTATGATTAGGCTTTGGCTTAGTTATTTCTTTTTTTCATCTCGGCCGCATGATTGCCTGCTATTGGCCAAAATATAGGATCTTCATTCTCTAGTTTTCAGCCATCGATGGGTTAGCTTGGGGAGCTGGATTTAGCGCTTTCAGACGCACTGTTGGATTTCGAAGGAATTGGTTTTGAACTCTTTGCAAAACTGCAGTAGAAAGGATACCCTGAAAGATGCTATCAGCTTTCTCTTAATATCAGTCTACCTCTCTGCTGATTAGCTGAACCCTCTCTATCGCCCATTGAAGTTAAATGTGTTTACTGAAGCGTCCCTTGCAGCAGGCTTATTGCGCAATCTGCTCTGACCTGATTAGATTTTTAATTTGGGTTACTAGATAGTTCTCCCCTCCCAGTCTCAGCAAACCCTGGTCATGTTCGGACTAAGTAATCACTTTATTTGATGTTTTATTTTTAATTTGAAGTCTAATTTCTTTTTGCTGAGACTTTCAGTTCGCTGCCTTGTGTGCAGAGTTTTTTTTCTCCATAAGAGCTTGAATGTTGGTTTGTTGGATCTATCTCCCTGTTCAGCTTCATGGTTAGAAAATGAAAAAGATTCTCCTAGTACCATCCCAAACAGATGCGGAATATACCATCCACTGGGAGGATGAGATAGATGGCATAGGTCCAAATGCCTGCTTTTAACTTTTTGATTTTTGCAATAGTGCTCACCCCATTTGGCCCTAAAAAATGTAACCCATATTTTGATAAGTCAAGTTACCACTTACCATACTGATGCCTTTGGTGATAGACATTTTGCCTGGGTGCTAAACCATATTTTGACTCTTGAGCTTCTCTATAGCAGCGACTATTGATGTTGGCCAAATAGGCTCCACATTTTGGCTCTTGAGCTTCTCTATAGTACTCCCTCCGTTCCTAAATATTTGTCTTTCTAGAGATTTCAAATGGACTACCATATACGGATGTATATAGACATATTTTAGAGTGTAGATTCACTCATTTTGCTCCGTATGTAGTCACCTGTTGAAATCTCTAGAAAGACAAATATTTAGGAACGGAGGGAGTAGTGGCCAGAGATCTTGGCCAATAGGCTCCAAGAATATGCTAGTTTTTGTGTATGGAAAGGATCTCCTTGTTTGGATTGTGATGTGTAAGCTTTCTAGCTCAGATGTAGGCATATGTTTTTCTCAAGCTGCTGATATGGCACTAGGAAGATTGTGTTTGTCCATGAGTTGTCGGTATTTTGGTCCTCTAGATGTGTATTTTGTTGGATGTCATGTTTTTCTTATGGTTAGCTATCTTGTTCTATGAGCTCTACATGTACAAGTTTGCTGCACATATTTGGTGTAACTGTTGCAATCCTGATCTGCAGATTGCTTGGGGAGGCGAATAGGACCTAGTTTCCTTGGTAGGCAGGGGGGTGATTCTACGGTAAGACACTTAACTCGTTGACTAATTCTGTTGGTAAAACATGATTTGTAGAGGGGAATATGTATTTACTTTTTTTACTTGTTGGGAACAGAGACTGGTGCAAGACCTGTATAGGATTTTTGATCAAGTTAACAATGAGGAATCCACTTCTGATAAGAAGTTACCAGAATCATTCAGGGAGTTTCTTTCGGAGATGAAGGATAACCATTACGACGCTAGGACATTTGCTGTCAGGTTGAAGGCTACGGTATGAAACTAACAGTGCTACTTTAATCTGTACTGTTGCATTATTTGAAGCTCAAATTTGCACTGGCTTGGATTTTAAAGCATCCGAAGACCATATTTTGTTGTTTAGCCAGCTCATATTTCTATATTTCTAGAGCTATATTTTATTTAATCTTCGGGTATACCCTTATATTGTTTGCAGAATTACATGCTATATGATTAGATATGTAAAACTTGAAATTTTGGCATGTGTGTTGCAAAAATTAGCTCGCACGCTATTTTACAGACATATCCATGTTTTCTACATTGCATAATTGTGTTGGATAACTTAGGAAGGGAAAGTATCACCTAGGAATTGAGGCACCATCTTTTTTAACTATATAAGAAAAGAGGCTGTTATTGTTTTTTTAACATGACAGATTTGAGATAGGAATGTCTGCTGTACCCAAACCTCTCAAACTTCTGATACTAAAGTATTTTTGAGAAAGCACTGCATTCTCTAAATCCTTCAGAAGACTGGATCCGAACAATCATGTATTGCTACTTGGCGCGTGCCTCAGCAGCTAACTTCTCAAGCTAAATTTGTTTTGTGATACGGGTAGTCTTCAATATGGTTTGTACTATGTGTTTCTGTGCAAAATCTAAGAAACTCAAAATATTGTTAAGTGGAAGAAACAGTCACTCTGGATTGTGCAAAGTTTTTTATATCTTTCTGTGATCTGGGACATAGCCATAGAATTAGTAGGTTGAACTGCATTTTTTAATGTACATGATAATTCTGCCCTTGTGTGAGAACACGGAGTCTCTATCACCATATGCTGTGATCTACACAACTTACCAAGAAATCGTTTCTAAAAAATTTGCAGGCATGATATGCTCTTTGTTGTTTGTGATCTTTTGAAAAAGTGTATCTAACTCACATTTCGCTAGGGGTGTTTTGCAGCTGATTCATGTAATTTACCATGACTTGCAACTAAATTACCTTTTACCTTGCCATTTTTGGAGCACGCGTTTCTGCAGTTCTGGTCATTTTGCAATTTTATTTTACTAGCTTGATTTGTTATATACTGGTTTGTAGAATTCCGCACTTGTCCTTGCTGGCACAATTTATCTTAGTTCATGGCTATTATTCCTGGTTTGCTATATGCTATAAAGCTTTGCATTTTGTTTCCAAACTATGTTTAATTAGTCATGTGCTTCTTTGCAGATGAAAAACATGGATAAGGAGGTAAAGAGGTCAAGGCTCGCAGAACAGCTGTATAAACATTATGCTTCAACTGCTATTCCCAAAGGCATTCATTGCCTGTCTCTGCGCCTTACCGATGAATACTCCTCAAATGCTCATGCAAGGAAACAGTTGCCACCACCTGAACTGTTACCGTTGCTTTCTGATAATTCCTTCCAGCATTATATTCTTGCTAGTGATAACATCCTTGCTGCTTCAGTCGTTGTCAGCTCAACTGTACGGTCTTCCTCGGTACCTGAGAAAGTAGTCTTCCATGTTATCACTGATAAAAAAACATATCCAGGGATGCATTCATGGTTTGCCCTTAATTCTGTATCACCTGCAATAGTTGAAGTGAAAGGTGTTCATCAGTTTGACTGGTTGACCAGAGAGAATGTCCCAGTACTAGAGGCTATAGAAAACCACCGTGGAGTCAGAAATCACTATCATGGAGATCATGGAACAGTTTCCAGTGCAAGTGACAACCCAAGGGTGCTTGCTTCCAAGCTGCAGGCCCGAAGCCCCAAATACATATCCCTGCTTAACCATCTGCGCATCTATTTGCCTGAGGTGCCTTTTGATCAGAAATGTTCTCTTCCTTGGCTTTCTATCTATTACAAGTGGCTGTTCTTTGTGTCAAATGTTTTGGATTGTCGTGCAAGACTGCAAGTGTATAGCTTTCAAGTAGTATGTTTACAACTAGTATATTCCATGATCATGATAAGATTAATGTCATGCCATGGCACATTTCAACAACTTATTATTAGTGGTTACCTTAGAGGCACCTTCTTTCTTATTGAGTTCACTTTGTTGCCTGCTAGCATTCTTGCACAATAGAACAATGATGTGAAAATGTATCACTAAATCGATGGTTGGGGCAAACTCAAATAAAATCATATGTAATAAATATGCTCCGATCTAGGTTATGCAGCCAATGTGAATTAAATTTCCTTTTTTGTGGCATCAGGGGTTTGCCAAAATAGCATTAAAATGTGTTCAAGCATGGAAAATTGCTTAATATGACATTTATGGCAACTAACTAAGTAAAGATATGGTCTATCCACGTATACCAAGTTGATGAATGCTGAAACCTGCCAAGATAGATATCCAACCACCCATCTCATTGTTAATATCCATGTTTGATTTTCTTTCTATATGATACTAAGACGAAAAGGTGCATTTGTGTTCTTCCTGCACGATTGCCACATTCATTCTGCTTGCTGCTAAAATGTGCCACCCTCTCCTCTTCTAGATGCTGTTATCTTTTTGTCCAATTCTGGCATATTCTTTACTTGTGTCGATACTGTTTTTGCTTGTAAGGTCATGGCTGATGGTATGTTGTGATTCTCACAATTCCTAAACCTAATGCTGTTCTCATTAAACCAGCTCTTTCCAAGCCTCAACAAGGTGGTCTTCCTTGATGATGACATTGTTGTTCAGCGTGATTTATCTCCTCTTTGGGAGATTGATCTTGAAGGAAAGGTGAATGGTGCTGTGGAGACATGCAGAGGTGAAGATAATTGGGTGATGTCTAAGCGCTTCAGGACATATTTCAACTTCTCTCACCCTGTTATAGATCGAAGTCTTGACCCAGATGAATGTGCATGGGCATATGGGATGAATGTCTTTGATCTGGAAGCTTGGAGGAAGACAAACATTAGGGATACATACCATTTCTGGTTGAAGGAGGTAACACATTTTAACCTTGCAAAAACCTCCTAAGTTTAATCAGTCAACTTAAGGTACAATCTTATATATGAATAAGTTGATTCTTTGAAGAACCACACATCTATAATTTGCGCTGCATAGTTTAGTAATGTCATTTCCAACTTGAAAATGTTCAGGCTTCAGTCATGTTTTATGTCACATTTGTGCTGTCTAGTGTTCCAAACTGTGTATGAAGTACTTGATTTTAACATCTGTTGTATAACTGTTAAAGAAATAATGAAAATTTTATTTCCCTATCTGCAATCCTGTGTTGTCTTCACTTCTCCATACATAGAGTGAAACACTTGCCTATATCAAATGCCACTTGGGTATGAAGAATAGTTACTCACAAATTTTGTTTCAAGCTTAAACTTTGTGATGCTAATACATGCTATAGTTGTTGGCACTGTTGGTCATCTTCATAATTGTTCCATTTTTTTGCAGAATCTAAAAGCCGGTCTTACTCTCTGGAAATTTGGTACTTTACCACCTGCGCTTATAGCATTCAGGGGTCATGTCCATGGTATCGACCCATCTTGGCACATGCTTGGCTTAGGATACCAAGAAAGCACGGACATCGAAAGTGTTAAGAAGGCTGCAGTGATCCACTACAATGGTCAGTGCAAACCATGGCTAGACATTGCTTTTAAAAACTTGCAACCGTTTTGGACCAAGCACGTAAATTACTCCAACGACTTCATTAGAAACTGCCATATTTTGGAGCCCCTATACGACAGATAAGGACTTTGGACAAATGGTGTAGACACACTGAACTGAGGGGGCATAGCCCCGCCATTCATTTGCTTACTGGAGAGGTGGATTGCTGTTGAAGGAGGAAAGCAATCATCAGTGAATACATACATATATCTCTGACACGCCCCTGCACCAACCGAGTTGCAGATACCTCGATACTTTGATCTGTATCATATGGGCACACGATTCTTTTCATCTGTATCATATTGGTTGGTCATTCTTTTGGACAGTGTTAACTATCAAGGGTAGCTTGGTGAGGTCTCTTCCTCTGGGATTGGGCTGATCCATTATCGGAGAATAATGCAGCGGATGGTTTAGCAAATGGAACATGGATTTATCACGGTGAAGAAAGGAGGCAGCTAAGGTCGTGACAGTTTATAATGTTTATTTTTCCTCCATCTATTCTTTTTTCCTTCTTAAAATTTTGTTCTGCTAGTTTTGTGATCGTTCTGGTAGAGGTTGGAGAAGACTGTAGTAGATATGCCATTGCTGCGAGTACCTACAGGATATTGTTACAACTGAGGAATGTGCAGATATTAATTCTTTGAAGTTAGGAGTCGTCGCAACACCTATGTTTTTTGTTTTGTTTGCGGGGAAGCAAACACCTACTCGAGCTGATGTTAGAGCAACTAAAACTCTACTCGAGCTGATGTTAGAGCAACTCCAACTGGCCGACCCAAGTGGACCCGCGTTTTGTTTGCTCTTTAGGCCCCGCTTGGAATCCCTGTAGAAGTTTTACATCCGTATATGAATACCCTTGTATATTACAGGAGATTTGTAAAATACAACCGGATATTCCCACATGTATATGCTGCGCTTGGTTCGTCGGATTTTTGCTTGTTTCGGAGAGTCTCTCCCGTGCGCTATGCCGTTGGCTACCAGAAGAACGAGCGCCAGGCGTCGTCACAGCGCGGCCACAGCGGACGCAGGATCCTGCTGCAGTGGCGAAGGCAATCCGGCGGCAGCGGGGACGCCGTGGACCGGTGGTGGTGTAGGCGGACGTTGGGTGCTGCAGCGGTGTTTGGTTGCAGTGGCGGCGAGCGCACGCGCTCCGGCAGCGGCGCGGACGCTGCGGCACCGTCGACTCGAAGCTCGGCGGCGCGCAAGCACCCATGGTGGTGGCTGCGGACACTCGGCGTCAATGGCGGGCCGTGGTGGTGAAGCTGATGCGGCAGGATTGCAGGAGGCGACTGCGCTGGTGATGATGGTGTCTCCGGGGAACTACGGCGGCGCTCCGGCGAGCGGTGGCGGTGGCCTCGGCGTGCTCCGGTTGAGCCGTTGCGGCACTTACCTCGGTTGTGGCTACCTAGTCAATCACGACCGAGCAAGAATGGCGGAATGCCAGCGACTAGGGAAAACGACGGACATAGCAGTGTTTTGCAAACCGACGGAATACCAACGATATCCAAGTGTAAAGTGAAACCGGGTGTAAAAGTTACGACGCAAAAACGACGATCCAAGTAGCTCGTCCGTTTTATTTTTACGGGGGTATACTTTACACGTGTAGATGGCTGGAAAACGGCAATCCAAGCGCAGCCTTATCTGTTTGGGTCGCCCTAGCGGGTACTTTTGTCTGCTTTTTGATTTGGGTCGGGGGTCGGTATATGCACCCAACGGTGCTGTCGCAGTTGTGAGACGTCCGCTTTCCGGCATTTCATCAAACGCCTAGGAGGCACAGAGGCGGCGCGCAGGAGGATGCCGCGGAGCACGGAGGTCCTCGAAGGGCAACTCCAGCTGCATCCATGGCCACAGTCGCTGCCTGGACTGCCGCCACGTCGGCGCTGCAACTTGGCCTCCATGGCCACGTGGGCGCTGCAACTTGGTCGAGGCCGGCAGCGGCAGCAGGCGAGCAGCTCCTACCTAGCCATGGTGGGCTCTTGCTGCTGCGCGGTAGAGAAGCGCAGCGCGCTGCGGCGAGCGCGGCGGGGCGAGTCCGTGAACTGGAGGAAGTCCACGAGCGGGGCGAGCGCGGCCATGACTAGCGCGGCAAAGCGAGCGATGCGAGCGGGGCAAGCGTGGCCACGGCGAGCGAACGACACGGCGAGCCGGGCGAGCGAAGGCCACGGCGATTGTGCATGCAGCAGCAGCTAGCATGCGGCTGTGCACGCACGCACGCACGCACGCGGCCAGCAACGAGCGTCCGACCTGCGTCTGATCAGTATCCGACGAATGTCCGACCTACGTCTGACCTGCCCCTGACGAGCTACCGTGCGTGCGCGCTAGCGCCCGCGGCTTCTCCTCTTCTGAGGCCGAGTCGTCCAACCAACGCCGCCTGCGCCCTATCCGCACCATCGTCCCCACGCCGGAGAAGAAGACCAAGAAGCCGGCGGGGGCCTCGATCCGTGCCAAGCTCAGGAACCTCCGCAAGCCGGCATCCCCCGATGCGCGTTGGGAGGCACGGCCGGGCGCGCGAGCACCGCGAGCGGCGTGGCGGCCAGGCGCCCGAGAGCTACGGCGGTCGGGTTCTCTTCTTCGTGGCAGTGGATCGCAGTGGAGGCGGCGGAGGCCGCCTGGGCCGCGCAGGGAACTCCGGAGGCGACGAGGTTCCGCGGTGCGGCGGCGGCGACCTGCGGCAGCGACCAGTGGGCCAGCGAATAAAGTGACACACGGATGGGTGGATGATAGGCGGGTTAGGCCCGGACACACACGGATGAGGGGACGCAGAAAAGCGTTCGCTTTCGATCCAATGTGTCCTAAATTTGGGACGAAAATGGATCTGCGCGAAAACAAAATAGACAAGAAATAGGAATGAGTCTGTGCGTTGGGCGTTGTCTTTTATCCGTGCGCACGCAAACGGATGCAGGCGGATAATTCGGTCGCTTCGTTGGAGTTGCTCTTACATCCTTGAACCGAGAACATCTTTTCACCGCCTACTGGAACTAAAACCACCGCCTTGCCACGCCCACAACCGTCACCCCCAAGTGGTCCTCTCTCCCTTCCTCCCCTCTCCCTCTCCCTCTCCCCTAGGGGTGCAGTGCGGCGACCGACACGCCCCACTCCACAGTAAAAATCAATCGTCTTAGTTATAACTTTTCAGGTGGGATTTAGCTTAGTTTGAACTAATTTCCTAGTTATACGGGACTATACGGGATGCCCCCTTGCACCCCTACCCCACCTCTCGCTAGTGTTAAGAGGAGGCTGTGGCTGGACTTTGGGCCAATTTCGAATGGCTGTGCAGTTGCCGAGGCAGCATGGGGAAGTGGAGGCGCCCACGTCCCATCGGGCGCCACGCATCAGCTTGGCCCGCAGGCGATTAGGACCCGTGGCGCTTCGCCCTTGTCTTTGGCTTTGCCTCGAAGCCAAGTTCGAGCGTGCCTTGGGCTCGGGGGTTACTGTCGGTGTTTTGGGAACCAGGGTACCCAGACTTGCCTGCCTGCGGCCCATGGAGTGGCTCCATCTCGATGGCTTGGTACGGCCCATCTACAAGACCATCAAGACAAGACCATCATGGTTACACATGCGGTTGGGTATTTTGATTCGAGTCTGGTGTCAAGTTCTCTACAACCGGATATTAACAAATTCTCATCTGCCACATAACTGCGAGCACGACTCTCGAAAGTTTAAACCCTGCAGGGGTGTCCCAACTTAGCCCATTATAAGCTCACGATCCGCGAAGACAATCCTCCATCGCGGGACATCTGATCAGACTCGAGATCCCGGTGCACAAGTCATTTCGACAATGGTAAAACAAGACCAGCAAGACCACCCGACTGTGCCGACAAATCCCGATAGGAGCTGCACATATCTCGTTCTCAGGGCACACCCGATGGGACAAGCTACGAATAAAACCAGCCCTCAAGTTTCCCCGAGATGGCCCCGCAGGCTGCCCAGTTCGGACAAACACTTAGAGAAGCACTGGCCCGGGGGGGGGGGGTTAAAATAGAGATGACCCTTGGGTTTATAACTCCCAAGGGAAAGGTTTAGGTTGTTAGGCAAATGGAAAACCAAGGTTGGGCCTTGCTGGAGGAGTTTTATTCAAAGCGAACTGTCAAGAGGGTCCCATACCCCTCACTGTGTTAGGGACGCAAAATCAAGGAACATAACACCGGTATGACGGAAACTAGGGCGACAAGAGTGAAACAAAACACCAGGCATAAGGCCGAGCCTTCCACCCTTTACCAAGTATATAGATGCATTAAATTAAATAAGAGATATTGTGATATCCCAACATAATCATGTTCCAACATGGAGCAAACTTCAACTTCACCTGCAACTAACAACTCTATAAGAGGGGCTGAGCAAAAGCGGTAACATAGCCAAACAACGGTTTTCTAGGAAGGGTGAAAAAGGTTAGAGGCTGACATGACAATTTTGGGAGGCTTGATAAACAAGTGGTAGGAAGCGCGACATAGCGATAGCATCGAAACAACTAGCATAGCAATGATAGTAGTGAGATCCAAGGTAACGGTCATCTTGCCCGAAATCCCGCTAGGAAGAAGAACGAGTCCATGAAGAAGACGAACGGGTGAAGACGAACCAACCATAGTCGAACGAATTCTCACGATCGCAACGAAACCGAAACTATCGAGAAGAAGCACAACCGGAAAGAAGCAAACAACATGGTAAACACACAACACATAAGCATGACATGATGCTCAACCAAATATGATGCATGACAAAGGCTATATGATGCTACTGATGGCAAGAGATAATGCATACAAGAATAACACATCAAAGCAAGTTTAAATGAGGTCGGAAACAATATATAACAAATCCGGTAAGTCCTCATATGCAAATTTCAAAATTGGTCCAGATCTGAATAAACCTTATGTTCAAGTTGTTAAACAGCAAGTTAAGATGTACCAAGATGATCTACGCGAAAATCTAGTCAAGTTACATATAAAGTTCATTTAATTCGGAGTTACGACCTAGAAGATATGAGCAAAACAAGTTAAACATGGCATTGATGCAAAATGCATTCAAACATCAAGCAAACACACTCAAAACAAGGATTAAACGTGATGTTATGAAACTACATGCAATTCTAAGCAAGTTTCATGTAGAGCATGCTCAAAACGGAGCAACGGTGCAACACATACACTCCAAACAAGATATAACAACAATCCGCCCAAAACAACAACTATGCACTTTGCAACCATCAAAACAACATGCTACAGGAATCATATGAGCATAAACTTGACATGCACTTCATGTACAGATAACATACTTCAAATATCATTAAGGTTCAGGTTCATAGGCACCAAGATTAAACCAATATGATCAATGCAAAAAGTAACTTTATAACGCAGGAGCATATGCATGAGCAGAGTTAATATGATGGTATGTTGGAGGCATTAAACAAAGATGCTACGACAACTATACATGGCAACCAAGGGCATGGCATAAATTACACATAACAAAGAGCAAATATCATCATGACATCATATATATATATGGCTCATGGATTAGTGGGAACCAACAAGACAAGATTGAATGTTAAAACAGTTTCAGCAAGTGTAAAACAACAACATTATGATATCATGTTTGCAAGATTGAAACAGAGGCATATGATATCCAAAATTAATAAGCATGGCATGTGAACAGAGTACTCATAGCATGTTTCAAATCATATAATTGGAGCATCTCCAAAAGAGTCATAGAATAATTACTATCAAGCTCATAACATGGCATCATGAAGTTAACAGAAAACTGAAACATTATATAGGCATGTTCGACTGGGCGTGCAGTGCTATTCGGCACGGCGTGCAGTGTTGTTCGGCAGGGCCTGAATACCTGTATGTGCGTCGTCGCAGCGATACACATGGCCAGAAGGGACAGAGGAGGTGTTGTCGTGGGGGGAAGCCGATGTCGTGACCATGCAGTCCACAAAGCGATGTGTAAAAATTTGTAGCGTGCAAACAAAAAATGAAGTGCACTCGCCTCGTTCCCGTAGTGCGTATTTCATTACTAACCAAAAAGAGTATATATATGCAGTGCACGACGGGGAAACGGAAAACTCTATAGAGAAAAAAGAAAAAGGAAAATGCAGTGCTCTCCGGTGTTGAAAAAGTCCACTCTGAAGGACTTTGAAGTACACTTCATTTGAAAAAAAATGTATTTACAAAAAAATTATGTTGTGTTCGTTGAAGAAGTTCAAAATACTAAAAAGAGTAGTGTGATTCACTTTCAAAAGAGTGCTTGTGGTTCACTTTGAAGAGTGTTGAGGTTCACTTAGACCGAAGGTAAAAATCACAAAAAGGGAAAATAAAAAATTAATGCGGTATACGGTCGGCACGTTCGCGGTTCATTTACTATAGTGTGAAGTGCTGAAAAATGATGCGCAAATGACAAAAAAAATGCGGTTCACTTCTTCATAGTGTTGCGGTTCCCTTACGCCCGACGTGAAGCACAGTTCCTTTGCTCGTCTGGAAAAATTTACGCCCCACAAAACAAAACAATGAAGTTCACTTGCCCGTCAGATTCAGTGCGGTTTTCAATCTGAAGCAGTGCGCTTTTCTGTCTGATGAAGTTCACTCGTCGATTTTGGTGTCGCGAAAACAGTGTCCGCATTTCGGTAATTTCAAAACTGCTCTTAAACCGTAAGGAATTAGGGAGAGTATTCAACATGAAAAAGTTGCGTCTTGGCGATATCTTTCCAGTGGCATAACGTTTGAATCATTTCGACCAGCGGTTTGTACAAATTTCGTGAAAACGCCGCTGCCTCTCGTTGTCAGCCAGACGATATTCAAAATTAACTAAAAACCGCAAGGAATCTCAGAAACATTTCAACATATGAAAGTTGCATCTCGTCCATAGCTTTCCGACGGCGTATCACACGCCTCGTTTCGAATAACGGTTCAAAAAATGGAGCGAAAACGATACGAAAATTGAATTTTTTTCGAAAAAAATAGAATTCTGCGATTTACTAAATTTAAAACTGCTCTTAAACCGTAACGAATTAGAGAAAATAATAGATATGAAAAAGATGCGCCTCGACGATATCTTTCCAACGGTGTATCATTTGCTTCATTTCGACGAGTGGTTTAGAAAAAAAGTGAAAAAACGCTCGCTATCACTCATCGTGCGCTGCACCGTTTTCATAACTGCTCTTAAACCGTGGGGAGTATCGAAAAGTGTTCAACATGGAGAAGTTGCGCCTAATCCATAGCTTCTCAACGGTACATTACACGCCTTGTTCCGATAAATGGTTAAAAAGCTAGAGCGAAAAAGGTACCGAAAAAACACCTCGTGCAGTTTTTTTCGACACGAAGTTCACTAGTTTCTGTATTGCAGTACCCCTGCTAGTGAAAGTGCAGTGCCCTCGCGTTGAGCGTGCAGTGCGGAAAGGAAGTGTTATCAGAATAGTTATTCTGCTAATATATGTGTACACACACACACACACACACCACCACCACCACCATAGGGAAATCCATTCCACCCTCACCAGAGCAGACCTCGCGAGGTTGTTCATCCCTTGTACTTGTTCATCCTCTGCCCCTCGTGAGGCTAATCCACCACAAAGCAGGAGTAGGGTCTTACACTGTAAGGTGGCCCGAACCTGGGTAAACTGCTGAGTCCATCTTCTTCCATGTTCATCGAGCTAGGCCGTGGGACGATGGGGTGGTTGGTTGGATAGGTTGAGTTCCTCGCACACGCCCCAGAGTTTGAACCTTTCTTGGGTCCGCGGAGCCCCGAATCCGACGGCTTTCATACACCTATAGCTCTAGTGCATCCGTTGCATGGCAATCCCTACCCACTTGCATCGATATCGATTGATGGGCATCTCCATAGCCCATTAATTTGCCTAGTTGATGAGAGACTTTATCCTTTTTTGTCTCCTCCTCATAACCACATTCTAGTGCACTTATAGTGATATATCCATGGCTCACACTCATGTATTGCGTGAAAGTTGAAAAATCTTGAGAACATTAAAAGTATGAAACAATTGCTCGGCTTGTCATCGGGGTTGTGCATGATGAAATACTTTGTGTGGTAAAGATGGAGCATAGTCAGACTATATGATTTTGTAGGGATAACTTTCTTTTAGCCATGTTATTTTGAGAAGACATGATTGCTTTACTAGTATGCTTGAAGTATTATTATCTTAATGTCAAATGATAGACTATTGCTTTGAATCACTCGTGTCTTTATATTCATGCCATGATTAGATTATATGATCAAGATTATGCTAGGTAGCATTCCACATCAAAAATTATCTTTTTTTATCATTTACCAATTCGAGGATGAGCAGGAATTAAGCTTGGGGATGCTGATACCTCTCCATCGTATCTATAATTTTTGATTGTTTCAAGCCAATATTCTACAACTATTATATACTTTTAGCAACTTTTTTATATTATTTTTGAGACTATCATATTGATCCAGTGCCCAGTGCCAGTTCCTGTTTGTTGCATGTTTTTTGTTTCGCATAATATCCATACCAAACAAAGTCCAAACGCGATAAAAACATACAGAGATATTTTTTGGAATATATGTGATTTTGGGAAATTAGAATCAACACGAGACGATGCCCGAGGGGCCCACAAGCCACACGGGTGCACCGCAGGGGTAGGGCGTGCCCTGGACCTTGTGGTAACCCCATAAGGTGGTTGATGCCCTTCTTTTGTCACAAGAAAACTAATATCCGGATAAAAATCATGTTAAAATTTCAGCCCAAACGGAGTTACGAATCTCCGGGAATTTAGAAAACGGTGACATGCCAGAATTTGGGAACGTAGAAACAGAAGGAAACTGAGAGAAAGAGATTCAATCTCGGAGGGGCTCTCGCCCCTCCACCACCATGGAGGCCAAGGACCAGAGGGGAAACCCTCCTCCCATCTAGGCGGAGGTCAAGGAAGAAGAAGAAGGAGGGGGGCTCTCTTCCCTTCTCTCCCGATTGCGCCGGAACGCCGCCGGGGAAATCATCGTGTGACGACGATCTAGACCAACACCTCCGTCATCTTCCCCAACATCTTCATCACCTTCCCCCATCTATATTCAGCGGTCCACTCTCCCGCAACCCGCTGTACCCTCTACTTGAACATGGTGCTTTATGCTTCATATTATTATCCAATGATGTGTTGCCATCCTATGATGTTTGAGTAGATTTTTGTTGTCCTATCAGTGATTTGTGAATTGCTATGATTGGCTTAATTTGCTTGTGGTTATGTTGCTGTCCTTTGGTTCCCATTATATGAGCTCGTGCATGGATCACACCATAGGGTTAGTTGTATGTTGATAGGACTATGTATTGGAGGGCAAGGATGATAGCAGCTTCAGCCTAGCATAGAAATTGATGCATACGGGATTGAAGGGGGACCAATATATCTTAATGCTATGGTTGGGTTTTACCTTAATGAACGTTAGTTGTTGCAGATGATTGCTAATAGTTCCAATCATAAGTGCATGGAATTCCAAGTAAGGGATGACATGCTAGCAGTGGCCTCTCCCACATAAAACTTGCTATTGGTCTAGTAACGTAGTCAATTGCTTAGGGACAATTCCGCAAATCCTACCACCACCAATCAAAACTCGCTATACTAACTTCGTTGTTTCTTCATCTAAAAAGCCCCTAGTTTTATTTATGTGCTCTTCGTTATCTTGCAAACCTATCCTACAACACCTACAAAGTACTTCTAGTTTCATACTTGTTCTAGGTAAAGCGAATGCTAAGCGTGCGTAGAGTTGTATCAGTGGTCGATAGAACTTGAGGGAATATTTGTTCTACCTTTAGCTCCTCGTTGGGTTCGACACTCTTACTTATCGAAAGAGGCTACAACTGATCCCCTATACTTGTGAGTTATCAACTAGCATTACACATAATTTCAAAAGGCAAGTCCCAATTAGGTGGTTGAACAATAGGTGCAGAGGTCAAGGCTTTCTTAAGTGTTTCAAAGGCTTCTATACAATCATCATAAAAACAAATGACATCTTTTTGTAAGAGATTAGTAAGAGGCCTAATTTTTTTGGAGAAGTCTTTATAAACCTCCTATAGAAACCAACATGGCCAAGGAAACTTCTTATACCTTTAATATCTTTAGGACACGACATTTTCTCAATTGCATCAACTTTAGCTTTGTCTACTTCAGTACTTCGTTCAGAAATTTTATGCCCCAAGACAATACCTTCATTCACTATAAAGTGGCACTTCTCCCAGTTCAAGACAAGATTAGTTTGCTCACATCTCTGTAAAACTCGATCAAGGTTGCCTAAGCAATCATCAAAAGAAGTTTCGTAAACAGAAAAATCATCCATGAGAACCTCAACAATCTTTTCACAAAGTCAGAGAATATAACCGTCATACATCTTTGAAAGATAGCAGGTGCATTACACAAACCAAAAGGCATAAGTCTATAAGTTCCAAAAGGGCAAGTAAAGCGAAAGTGCTGATGTGAGCGCGGGCGCACAAGATCACGGAATCTGTACCACCCGTCTCCCTCGTGATGTGCAGAGTGTGGCAGTGTTGGTCTGGCCTATTTTTGAGTTTTGTATTTTTATTATGGTCTGTGGCCCACAAGTTAGGGGGAATTATGGTCACGCCGTTAGCTATCTCAGGCGCGGATCAGGAAGAAGATCATGTGTTGAGCCGGTTCCAGTGAGATCCTGGACTAACGCCGTCACACACCTCATTAAATGTATCCAACCGTTGCAGCTACCAGGCTTCTTGCGTACGCTTATCCACTTGATAACTCCCCCCATCCAGCCGAGCTCCCAGCCAGATCCTCAGCTCAACCACAAATCAATCAGCCGATTTTCACAACTCAAAGGCAGCATAGACATGTCTGCATCTTCATCTTCGACGGGGCGCGATGATATCCTGCCCCTCGTTCCATGCAAGGATTGCAAGGCCCGGTATACACCTGGATTGCTCGCAGCGGAGTAAACGCCGGCCATCGCTTCTACAAGTGCGTTAATAGGGATGTAAGTTTTCTATCCACAGTCGATTACCTGCTAATTGGTGCCTCCCAGTTGGATTTACTTTTTTACAATTCTCGTTCCTCTCCTTTTCTCCTGGTATTTTTATAGAAGGGGATTTGTGGATACATGACGTCGAGCGAGGAGTATCGGGCGGAGCTGAATGCAGACACGCTTGCCACTGCTGAAGACTCGCCTCATCAGGCCGCATCTTACATGCACCGGAGAGCCAGGGCAGGTGAATCAATGGAGGAATGGAGCCGTGGAGTCGTGCTTGTGAGGAATGGCCCCGATGAGCACCCCGAATGGAAAGGGCACGCTCGGTTGAGCACAGGAGGAAGAGCCTCGTCCACGTCAAGCGTCCTTATTGCACTAGTTGCTGCCATCTTGGTGGTTGTGGTGTTTATGTTAGCAGTTCTAGTCAAGATAGCGTATCTGCTTAGCAGGTAGAAGAACTAGTTAGCGCATCATGTTCATCAGTTATCCTGTTCGTCAGTTATCTGTGTGGTGCTAAGTTAAATCCTTGTAATCGAGCATGCATGATAGCAATAAATCAGGTCCCTGGGTTTCAATTTGATTACGTTCATATTTGTGTGAGTCAACATTTTTAAATGCGGTTACTGTGCACAGGTGGCTGGCTCATTCAAATTACTAATTCACTTCCACCTACATCTATAGAGCACAACAGCGGGCGGCCTTAGACTAGCCACAATGGGTAGTAACATAGAGTAGTAACATGGGTACGTTACTACTCTATGTTACTACCTCTACAATGGGGAGTAACATATGTGTAGTAACATGCAGCACTTCATTTATTAGGCTATAGACTCATTTTGCTTTGATATGTGTGATGTTACTCATACTAGTAGTAACTAGCTATGTTACCACATACCTCTCTTTCTTCATGTATTGCTTGCCACATCATCTATTTTATCTAGATATGTGTGATGTTACTACCTATATTACTCCCATTATGGGTAGTCTTATCTATTTGTTGCCTCGCCCCTGCCTGCCCACCAACTAGTTACTGCGCTGTCCACTCTCCCTTTCAGCCGACGGAGTGGATCCCCTGCTCGTGGTGATCTATGCCAGGTATGCTAGCAGGTTATGTCTCCGGCTGCCGCACCCCCACCCCCGCCCCCGCCCCTCTCATCTTCTCGCCCACATGCCTTCTTCTTATGCGTGATCCCGGGACGGATCTACTCTGGATGATGCGTGCTTATTTTAAGTTGTTCTTTCCTCTAATTGATCTGGATTGCAAAATAGATACCACTCATAGAATCATAACATTTTGTTTAGTGCATACCACGGATCTGGTGTTCTTTAGATTGGCAACGAAATCCAGCGCCTGCATTTGCAGATTACAGGCAGAATAAACTTTCTGACTTTTTCGTGTTACTTTCCTCTACTGCATGCGTAGGTACCTATCAAGGAGTCCGAAAATCATGTCTCATATTCCTCCATTCACAAGATTACACGGCTTATATATTGGTTAAGAATTGTCACCTTTTTTCCTGCAGGTTGTAATCATGT
Source organism: Triticum aestivum (assembly GCF_018294505.1). NCBI lineage: Eukaryota > Viridiplantae > Streptophyta > Magnoliopsida > Poales > Poaceae > Triticum > Triticum aestivum. The sequence goes on from NC_057804.1 coordinate 514,279,112, forward strand.
CTGCTTCAGGCAGTTCTAATGCACCCCGTCAAAATGCAACACTTCAAGGCGGTCAACAGGCACCCGACGCCAATGAAGGACAGGCTCCACCAACACCTACTTCATGAATTTCAGTTAAAAGAGCAGTAGAAGTAATACAGTCATTTGATGAATTCAAAAGGTGGTTGGTTCCAGAAATTGGTTTCGGTGGTATGCTTCATTTGCCTCTGCTCCACAAGTTGAACCTTAAATTTAGTGCATGGACAATGAGCAAGGTCAGTGTTAGGCACCATGCAATCGTATTGTCAGAGTCGAAGATATTGAAGTTTTGCCCAGAAGATGTGCACAAAGTTTTTGGCATCCCGTGTGGACATCGTAATGTGAGAGGACGTGATGGTTTCATACTGCCGGAGGCCGTTCAATTTATAAAAGGCACACTCGGGATGGACAAGACAGGTGTTCATAGTCTCAAGGCTGCAGAGGAGTTCCTGTTGCGAGACATATCCGAGTCTTCCAGTAAGCTTGAAAAGGATTACTTTCAGATTGCATTTGTCATTTTTGTAATGGGTCATGTGTTGGCGCCAACAACCAAACACGATTATGCTACAATTGACTATTGGGGTGCACTTGCCAACACGGAGGCCATATCCCAATTCAACTGGTGTGAGTATGTGCTTGAGTCTCTCTTGGAGGCAGTCCGTCGGGTCAAGAACAACATGCTAGCAGGCAACCTCAATACTAATCTGGTTGGTTGTCATCTGTGGCTGCAGGTTTGTCCTTTTTGATGACCGCATCAACGTTTACTGACATATAGCCTGCATAACCATGCTGATGTCTCTTTTATGTTTTTCTTCTTCAGGTATTCTTCCTTGACAATATCAATTTAGGTATGTTCAACAAAAGGCATGATGTCCTCCCCAGGATAGGCGCGTATGACCAGGCAAGCATGAGGAAGATTGGTACAAGTGTCCTGTCGTGCTACAACTGCACGGTAATGTCAACACTCCAACGAGTCTGTTGTTCCATGGTTTCTTTTCAAATCGTCTGTTGTAATGTCTGTTTCGGTTTGGCAAAGTACAATTCCGGTGAGACGAAGATGTATGCTATGTCCGCTCCAAGCACACAGAATGCAATGAAGATAGTACTAACCAACCATCAGCTGGTGGTAAAGGAAGCCCGAGCCCTGGGGATGACACAAAAGCAATGCCAGGAGCAATTCATGGATTTGCAACATCGGCAACCCCTTTAGTGGGTGCTGAGACAGCTCCCCGCGCCCTCGGCCCAATCAACTTTGCACAACACATGCATAGGTGATACCCCACTTTGGTAAGCTTCCCCAATGAATATCATCCCCAGTCGTGCTCTTTTCCAGATATTACATGTTCGATGCTCGTTGATTTTTGCATAGACCATTAATCTTACATGTAGTGCATAGGATGGAAATGGGTTTTGCATCTCATCTCTTCTACTGTTGCATATTTGGTGCAGTCATTGGATGTCATATCCATCCTACTAAAGGAGCAGAATGCAAGGTGCCAGTGCGAAATCAATACCGCCTGGTTTAATGTGCAAGATGATATGATAAAGTTTGTAGCCAAAGTCATGGATGAACTTATCAAGAGGTGCGTCTGTTGCACAGCCAGGGGCTTTACCGACTGCCCAACGAGAGTTGTTGCTCTCAACATAGATGCACAACCCACAGTTGTGAAGACACCGGCTAGTCCTAAAATCCCTGGTGTGAGGCTTGATATGTCCGACTGCTCTGGTAGGTACATGTGACACCCCCGATTTAATCGTACACTAATCATACACGCAAATGTGTACGATCAAGATCAGGGACTCACGGGAAGATATCACAACACAACTCTAAACTCAATTTGAAATAATACAAGCTTTATATTACAAGCCAGGGGCCTCAAGGGCTCGAATGCATAGCTCGATACACAAGAGTCAGCGGAAGCAACAATATCTGAATACAGACATAAGTTAAACAAGGATGCCTTAAGAAGGCTAGCACAAAAGCAACACGATCAAAGAGGCAAGGCCTCCTGCCTGAGACCTCCTAACTACTCCTGGTCGTCGGCGGTCTCCAAGTAGTAGCATCCATCGGCAGTGGCATCTGGCTCCAGGGATCCATCATTTGGTTGCATCAACCGGAAAGAAGAAAGAAGGGGGAAAAGGGGTAGCAAAGCAACCGTGAGTACTCATCCAAAGTACTCGCAAGCATCAGATCTATACTAAGTATGCATTGGTATCAAATGGAAGGTTTGTATCTGTGGACTGAACTGTAGAATGCTAGAATAGAGGGGGAAGGCCTAGCCTATCAAAGACTAGCATCTTCAAGCAGCTCCAAGCATGTTGCATCAAGTAGGAGAGCAAAGAATAGCAGTTTATAATTAACAAGCATGTTGTAGAAACAACGCCCATAGATCCTTCCCCGACTCCCTGCGGGAAAGCAATCTCGGAGCCACATATCTCAAGTATCCATTTCTAGTTATATAAGATCACAATATAAGTCTGAACGTCCGTTACCATGGACACGACTATTAATAGATAATCTTCCCTGCAGGGGTGCACCATGTTTCCCAACACTCTTGATTACTCTGGCCAGACACACTTTCCTGGGTTATGCCCGGGCTCAGAAGATCAACATGTCGCAGGCCTACCTAGGCTCAGCAGAGAGGTCCCCGCCGGTCTACCTCCTAAGCACTCCAGGGTCTGGGCCCATCGCCCGTTGCACTCCGGGTCGTTGCGTACAGGGCGGGTCCAGGCTCCACCACTATAGGATGGTGCCGGCCCAGCCGTGCCGCACTGCTGAACTAGACGTCTGACAAAGCTTCGGCTGATACCACAATGCCGAGGCCCATAACTATTCTCGCACGGTGGTTGGTGCGTAAAGCCCAAAGGCCAACTCAGAACAAATACCCAAACCATAGTGTATTATTAGGTTGCAGAGACGAGCAGAGATGCACGATCGAAGTGACCTCGTCGCCCCGTCTCGTGGACTTACCACAAGGGCCCAGAATGCCCGGCGGTGCCACGTTATTATCTTGCGGGTGCTCTCCGGGCCCGCCCGACTTTCACCAAGGTCTCAAGTAAAGTCAAGGTAACCGTGTGTCCAAACATCAAGGGAAAAACCCGAGGAATCACCCTTGGAGGATTCCACTCGATGTAATCAGCAAGGTGAATGTAAGAGGAACCACCCTTGAGGTTCACACTTGAGGTGTTGCACAACAGAGTCGTATCGGGAATGGTGAAGGAGGAACCACCCTCATTGACCACGACCGAATAGCTAGACTATAGAGATCTCATCAGGAGTGATGTATGAGGTTCCACCCTCGGCACTCGATGGTAACTCTGCAGAGTCGAGCAACAAAAAGGGGCTTGATGTGATGTGAGGTGTCGGGCTCTGGTCTTCGATCACATCGATCGAGTCGTCGATGATGAAATAGGGGCAACGAGGACAAGGTGGGGGTCACTGATGGATCACTATCCAACCTATACTAAGCAATTTAGGATAAGCAGGTAGGTAACAAAAGCAGGCTATGCATTAGAATAGCAGCATTCAAATACGGTAGCAAAATCTAATGCAAGCATGAGAGAATGGGATGGGCGATATCGGGATGATCAAAGGGGGGCTTGCCTGGAAGCTACGCTGAAAGGGAAGAAGTGTCATCGTCGACGTAGTCGATCATAGTGGCATCAACAGTGGTCTCGGGGTCTACCGGAGAGAAGAGGGGGTAGAAACAGTAAATACATGCAAACATATGCACAAAATGATTATAAGCGGGGCTAGAGGTGTTCTAACGCAGCGTTAGGCGATACTAGTGAAGGGGGAAACATCCGAGAAAGTTTTCCCGGTTTCGGACGTCCGTCGGACAGATGAACCGGAGCGGAAAGTGTCGGATATCGGGTTCCGGCAAAACCCTTAAGGTTCGAACTCTTGTGTGCGCACGAAGATCTTCCTCCTACCAATCCACGTCCCAACGCCTCGCTGAGAATCTAAGCTACACGATGAACACAAGGGACGCAAGGTTTATACTGGTTCGGGCCACCGTTGTGGTGTAAAACCCTACTCCACTGTGTGGTGTGGTGGATTGCCTCTGGGGCCGATGATGAATAGTATAGAGGAAGAACAACCTCGCGAGGGATGTTCTTGTGGTGGTGTGCTGGGAGAGGAATTACTCCATCTCTGTTGGCTCAAGGTGAGATCAAGATGCCTTCTACTGTGATGGCTATCTCTATATATAGAGGCCCTGATCCTCTTCCCAAATATTGAGTGGGAAGGGAGCCAACAACAACCATTTTGAAGGGGAACATATAGTATAAGTTATCCTGACTAAAGTTGGTCTTTGACTGCCAATGGCCCTGGTGATGACGCTGTCTTGTGCTCCACGGTGACCTCCGTCCTGCCGCTCTGCTGGATTTGGTCTCGTTGCACCGATATGGAAACCTTTGCTTGATTCCTCGGTACTCCGCGCCTGCACTTGCCCCCTTTGCACCAAAGAGGAAACAAGGACACTGCACAGGCCAGCGCCCGCCTGGCACCCGCCTGGTCTCAATCGTCATGGCTTGCGTCATGAGCACCTCGCGAGGTACCCCTGCCTTGATCTCTCCGCCTCCTCGCGAGCCTGCCTGGTGAGGCCGTTCCCGAGGAAGCCTTGCATCGTCCGCCCCACGAGGCTTGGCCCCTCGCGAGGTTCTTGAGCTTGAGTTGGTGAAGATGGGCCGTATTGGGCCACCCCTCGAGCCACGCCACAGGCCGCAAGCAGGCAAGTCTGGGGACCCCCGTTCCCAGAACGCCGATAGTAGCCCCCGGGCCCAAGGCGTGCTCGGACTTGGCTTAGCGACAAAGCGAAAGGGCAAGTGCGGAGCGCCACGGGCCCCAACAACCTGCAGGCTTGGGCGCCGCATGGCAGTTGATTGGACGTGGGCGTCTCCGTTTACCCACGCTCCCCCAATATCCGCCCGGCTAGGCAGCCATGAAACTGCACATGGTTATTCTCTCCTTGCTGCCCGCGCGCTTCCTATTCCCCTTTCTTTCTTGAGCCTCTGCTTCTGCCTCCAATCCACCTTGAGCTCTGCCCCCCTCCAGTTGCCATGGTGCCAACAAAAAGGGAGAAGGGGAAGAAGCCTGCGCCTTTGGCCAGCTCGCCTCCAGCAGCTGCGCCCGCCGTCAACCGGTCGCTGATACTTAATCTGGAAGCCCTGGAGAAGGTCCGCTCCGCCCTCGCCTCCAGCTTCAATGAGTGTAGAAGGAAGGCGGCTTGGCCCGCATCCCGTGTCTCCTTTGACAGGATCGTCACGGAGGTTCGATTCTTCGCCGACGCCCTGTGGGCTGGCCTGATTCCTCCCATCTCTGCCTTCTTCAATGCGGTGCTTTCCCACTATCAGATCCACATGATGCATCTTGACCCCCAATCTATTACTCTTCCTGCTGTCTTCGCCTTCGTCTGCGAAGCCATGGTGGGCATTGCTCCTTCCGTTGCCTTCCTGCACCACTTCTTCTCTCTGCGCCTGTCTGACCCTTCGCAGTGCTCGGGGTGCGTGAGCTTCCAGGCCATGCCGGAGACGGCCGCCTCGGGGATTGATTTTGGTCTTCCACCTTCTATGAGCGGGTTCCGGGAGCGGTGGCTGTACATGGACGTCGGGGTGCCCAGCCCCCTGCTCGCGCATCCGACATTGCCTGCTATCCCCAATCCAGACTGGGGTCACGAGAAGCTCACGATCCCCCAGCTTGCTTTTATCTAGTGCTGCTTTGAGAGGTTGAGGGCGCTTGGCGTGACGGTGCCCCAGGTGGTGAAGGAGTTCCTCCAGTGCTGCATCGCTCCTCTCCAGTGCCACTCCCGTCCGATGTGGACCTTGACTGGGCATCAAGACCACATGAGGCTCCAGGAGGGGGATCTTGCGCCTGAAACGCTGAGGAAGGTGCTGAAAGTCTTGACGGGCGACCCCTCTCCGGGCAGCATCCGACATGGGGGTGCCCTCTTGTATCTTTGCTCGAGCAGGACCGAGTTCGTGAGGCAGATGCCCCGCTTCGATGAATGGGGGTTGCGCCCTGCTGACCACATGGGGCCCCGCAAAAATCCCATCGCCGTGGCTCCTCCCCCCGTTGCCCATGTCGATCTTGCCTCAGGAGGTGGTGCAGGGAGGCAAGCATCGCTGGGGGCTGGGGGATTTGGTGTCGGGATGCCGATGTCGCGTGGGGCTCCTGAGGCGTCATCCTTCGGAGCTTGCGAAGCTCGTCCTGAGGTGGTCACTGATGAAGGGACGCCACCCGCGGCTCCTGAGGCCGGAACCCCCGAGGCCCCAGCAGGCCATCGAGAGGTGGCTCCTGATCGCTCCTCCCAGCCTGGCGCCCCTGAGGTAGGCAGCATTGGTGCTTCGCCATCCATGCCACGCGCCGGCCCTCATGTCGAGAGCTTGGGCCGGTTCCGCATAGACTTCGACGCCCTCCGCAAGAGGAAGGAGGCCTCGGGTGGCAGCGATCGCCCCTGCCGCCCGTTGAAGCACAGGAAGTTCTTCTCCATGGATGAGTAAGTTCCCCCTTCTTGTAACTCCTTATTTGCTGTTCCCTTCGCTGCCTGTGCTCTCTCAGGATCCCTCCTGCCAAGCCTGCGGAGCCGGCCAAGAAGCCACCTCCTCAAGCTTCATCTTCATCGCTGACCTTGAGCGCACCGAGTCTGTGCGCCACCCCCGACGCGAGTTTGGCTAGAGAGGTGGGCCGACCCGTGGTGTGCCTTGAGCCTGTGCGCTCTGCGCTCTTCCTTCGCGAGCTTTCCCGGGGCACAACCAGCTTGCCCCGGGCTCCTTCCCTGATCATGGACGGCGAGTGGTTGAAGTCGATCTTCGACTCCTCTTATGGGGATGGATCAGCGCCGGCTGGGTCCCTTGCGGGGCCCATCCGGCGATCGTGGGGGCGCCAGCCCCCAGCCCCCTGTCGAGAGGGGGCGAACCACTTCAGGGAGCGTCAGCGGAGGACGATGTTGACAACGTGCTCAGGCATGCGCGGGAGCGTAGTGCCATCCACCGAGAGTTTCTCCGGAAGGCGACGGACGCGATGAGCCAGCTTGATGGAGAGCTCGCGGATGCGGACGCGTGTCTTGAAGCCGAAGGTTTGCGGCTGGTCGAGGAGCGGCGCAAGCTGAAAGTGGCCGTCAGTCTTGCGCGCCACCAGCGTGATCTTGACAACGCGAAGGCCGAAGCATCTCTTGTGGCCTCGCGAAAGGCCTGCTCCCGAGCCATTGAAGTGGCTCAAGAGGCAGAACAACAACGCGAGATCACGGAGGAGCATGCGTGGGAGCTTCAAGCCTGGTGGAATTCCCTGGAGTAGCAAGTGGAGCTGCGCCAAGCTGCCCTTGCATCGCTGAAGGGGGCGCCGGCCGAAGAGGAGGAGCTCTAGAAGCGTGAGGAAGCACTGACGCTGGAGGCTGCTGAGCGCAACCTCGATCTTGAACAGTTGGAGACGAGGGAGCGCCAGGTTACCCAGGCGGAGGACGATGTTGGCACGCGGGAGGTCCGGATCCAAGAAGAGATCGACCGCCGCATGGCGGAAGATTGCGCGGGTCTTGAGCGCGAGTATGAGGAGAGGTTGGAGCTGATCAAGGCCGAGGCCGTGGGCAGGACTGCCGCTCTTAGGACCAAGCTGCCTGAAGCGATGCAGCATGCTGAGAGCACCGCAGCCGCCTTAGTCACGACGCAGGCTGAGCTGGCCTCCTCCCGCGCCGAGGTGCTTCTCCTCCAATGGAGGGTTGATGACGCCGAGTCCGTTGCACGGCGGAACGAAGATGAGATTCACCAGCGGCAAACGCTGGAGCACATGCATGGCCCCATGCTCCGAACACTCAGGGAAAGGGCCAAAGCAGCCTTGGGCAACATCTGTGAAGCGGCCGCTGAGGAGCCTCACGTGACCAACTACGCCTGTAATCTCCAGTTCTTCACTGACGTGGTGACGCATATGGAGAATCGCTCTGAGAGGGCTCGCCAGCTTGTCGAGGAGCGGAACCGCGGCCTGCTCGCACGGCCATTCTCCCGTGTCTTCAGCCATCTTCAGAACATCGACCCCCACTTTGACTTTGACGCCGCCATCACCCTGGTGCTCGAGGCCATCCGAGGCGACCTGGCGCGGTGGGTGGAGGACAACATGGACGCACTTGTCCGGGCCTTCACCTCTGATGATGACGGGGTGGTTGTCGCTGCTGATGAAGGCGACATGGTGAACGGTGGTGAAGATGGTGCCAACGACGGCGAGGGTGAGGCCAGCGACAGCGACAGTGGCGCCAGCGACGCCTTTGGAGACGACCAAGAGGATGCGGTGAGCGACATGTCTGATTGATCCTATGCCCCCTGCTGTTTATCCTTTATCTTGGGCGAGCTTCAAGTAGGCTTGTGGCGACCCTCTGAGGGTCCCTCGGGATACCTGTTGACCATGTGGCGAGAGCCTTGCGATAGCGAGCGCCGGCCGCAGGACGGCACACGCGCGCGTGCTGAGTCCAGCCCCGCCCGCGAGAGGCTCGCGAGGGGGAGACAACTAGTGCGAATTCCAACTTGAGAAGAAACCGGAACACAAGAAAGCACACGAACAAGACAAGCCACCCCTCCCCGCATACGCAAACACAAATTCAACTTTAACTTAAATTCGAGGCGAGAAAGTTCGACCACACAAAAGGAAGCAAAAACAAAAGGCCGTCTCCGGCACCTAGTCTAGTCTTCAACGTCTTCTCACCAGCGCGGAGCTAAGTGCTGCCACTGGGCGTGGGAGGGAGCCCCCGAGGCCCGAGGGCGGCTCTCCGAAGACTCTGGGGCGTGTACAGCCCCAACTCATTATTACGTGAGAGTGTCACGGGCGGCGAGCTTCACAGGCACTGGGCCTTCTTCACAGGTACCGACCTTGCTTCATATCGCCAGATGAGGGCCCCGCCTTGCGCCACCCTTGACCACCACCAACGGCGACCGGAAAACAGGACAACACCAATGGGGAAAAGGGGACACTAGCGGTTCCCCGACGATCACGGGTCCTCTGCCGGGGGCAGGCCTTGTGGCAACTCCCCAGCAGAGGGCCTACCTTCGAGGAACACCTTGCTCCGCGTGCCATGGGGAGGGGCCTGGCTCCCGGCCCCTCTCCTACAGCCCCCAGTGCCCTCCTCCTGAGGGGAGGGAGGCTGCTGCACTGGGGCAGCCATCCGCTGAAGTGACCTGGACTTCCTGCGACCCATGGTTAGCATAAGCTTGCTCTTGAGGAATTAGCGGTACCCGATAGCTGCTGCCACCGGCGCGGTTGCTGATGCTTCCTTGAGGCTCCTGGAAGGGCTGGGCTTCTGGCGTCTCTTCCTCCCAGCCTGGCCTGAAGAACGAGCCGTGGTCTTCTTCTAGTGCGTATTCCCGAACCACCATGTGGGGCACATAAGCCTCTGGGGTCGCCGCCCCAAAGGCCTCGCCGTAGTGCCCCACGCTCCACGCGGTTTGGCTTGAAGCACAATCTTGGGGGTGGTAGGGCGATGGCCCGCCTGGGCCGTAGGCAGCGATGCGCATGCCTTTGCTTACCAGGGGCGGTGCAGGTGCAGCTTGTCGCCCAGCGCTGACGGCCAAGCTGGTGTTGATGAAGCCTTGAGGTACGCCTGGGGGCGCGCGGGCGCGGATGGGCCCGCCGTGTGTCCGCCCGGGGCCTGGGGTGGAAGGTGGACGTAGAATGGAGGTGCCCCTGAAGCAGCGGCATCCAGGAGCTTAGCGACGCACTCCAGCAGCATGTCGTGGCCGCTTTCCTGCAGCCTGCACCGTAGTAGATCTTGAGCCACCGTGAGCGCGCCCTTCATGTTCGCCTGCTCCCGCTGGGTGTGCGGTGCTGTGGCCGCGGCGTGGTTTGAGGCCCTTGTTGCTGATCATACCTGCCGCGGGGTGAGGGCAGGCGGCGCTTGGTCGCGTCGCCCGCGCCCCGTAGCGTTCTGCAGACCGCAGGCTACCTGAGGCGCGGGGTTGAGGTCACCCTGGGCAGGCGGCGCGGTGTGGGCAGGCCATGCCGCCCAGTGGTCGGCGTTGGGCGCCGGGTCGCCGGACATGGAGGCAACGAAGCGGTGGAACGCGGGACAGCGGAAGAAAGATTCCGGCACAACCCTACCTGGCACGCCAAATGTCGGATATCGGGTTCCGGCAAAACCCTTAAGGTTCGAACTCTGGGGTGCGTGCCAAGATCTTCCTCTTACCAATCCACGTCCCAACGCCTCGCTCAGAATCTAAGCTACACGATGAACACAAGGGACGCAAGGTTTATACTGGTTCGGGCCACTATTGTGGTGTAATACCCTACTCCAGTGTGTGGTGTGGTGGATTGCCTCTGGGGCGGATGATGAATAGTATAGAGGAAGAACAACCTTGCGAGGGATGTTCTTGTGGTGGTGTGCTTGGAGAGGAATTGCTCCGTCTCTGTTGGCTCAAGGTGAGATCAAGATGCCTTCTACTGTGATGGCTATCTCTATATATAGAGGCCCTGGTCCTCTTCCCAAATATTGAGTGGGAAGGGAGCCAACAACGACCATTTTGAAGGGGAACATCTAGTACAAGTTATCCTGACTAAAGTTGGTCTTCGATTGCCAAAGGCCCTGGCGATGACGCCGTCTTGGGCTCCACGGTGACCTCCGTCCTGCCGCTCTACTGGTCTTGGTCTCGTTGCACCGATATGGAAACGTTTGCTTGATGCCTCGGTACTCCGCGCCTGCACTTGCCCCCTTTGCACCAAAGAGGAAACGAGGACACTGTGCAGGCCAGTGCCCGCTTGGCGCTCGCCTGGTCTCAATTGTTATGGCTTGCGTCATGAGCACCTCGCGAGGTACCCCTGCCTTGATCTCTCCGCCTCCTCGCGAGCCTGCCTGGCGAGTCCGTTCCTGAGGAAGCCTTGCGTCATCCGCCCTGCGAGGCTTGTCCCCTCGCGAGGGTCTTGAGCTTGAGTTGGTGAAGATGGGCCGTACTGGGCCACCCCTCGAGCCACGCCGCAGGCCGCAGGCAGGCAAGTCTGGGGACCACCGTTCCCAGAACGCAGATAGAAAGGTTGCATGTTCACTATGCTAGGGACGTGTGACAGACAAACGGAGGGCTTATTCGGATTCGTCTCGTCGTTCTGAGCAACTTTCATGTACAAAGCATTTTAATCCGAGTTATGGATTATTTTCTACGATGTTTCAAAGATTTAAGCAATATTCTGAAATTATTATTAATTCGAAAACAAAGACTAAATTGCTAGGGGAACCAGAACCAAGCACAGGGTACACAGAAGTGTACCAGTGGCTGGTAGGTGGGCCAGGGGGTCCTGGTTGACCAGTCAACGTTTGACTGGTCAACAGGGGGTGGGCCCCCCTGTCATTGACTCACCTAACTAATTACTTGATTAATTAGGCTGACTGTCAAAGGCCCTATGGCCATTTTAATTAAGTTAATTAACTAATTAATTAGTTTATTATTAACATATTTTAAAATCTTTTTTTAATAAAACAGGGGAGGGGCCCCAACTGTCAAAGGCCCTATGGCCTTAGCGGGCGACGGGCTATGGGCGCTTGGGCGGGGCGCACCCAGGCGACCAGCACACGGGGGGGGGGGGGGAGGCCGGCTGGTGCCCCGAACGACACCGGTAGCGGCGGTAGCCACTGGCAGCCAGAGATGGCCGGGGACGGGAAGCAGGGGCCGCGGTGGCGCTAGGCTGCGGGAGCAGGGAGGGGGTGCGAGGCGCGGGGCTGCGCGGGCGACGGCGGCATGGGCGGAGCAGAGCCGCGGCGATTAGCAGCATAGAGCAGCGAGGGCGGGAGCCGGGCGTGGGCGCGGTGGTGGCTGGGTGCGCACACGGCTGTGCGGGGCCGCGACAACAACAACATGTCGAGCAGCTGGCCGGGCAGGTCCGGCTGCGGCGGGGCAGAGGAAGGGAAGCAGGGGCGATGCGAGGCGTGGCGAGCAGAGCAGGTAGCAGTGTGCGGCGAGCGACGGCGGTGTGGGCGCAGAGGCGGGTAGCCGAGGGGTCAGGGCGGGTGCGCGCGCAGATGCGTAGCTTCGGCCATGGCAACCGAGCTCGACCGCGGCGGTAGGTACGGTAACGACGGCGAACACGGAGGAAGGCGCCAACGGAGAGAGAGAAAGGAACCGGAGCTCACCGGCGTTGAAGAGAAGGCCCGGGGAAGCCGGAGGAGCTCGATGTAACACCCCAGATGTAACTTTCCCTAATTGTAACTCCAACTCTTGCCATTTCCGGCTATGTGATATATTATTTTCCCCGTGGTTGGGTTTTGTCTTTCGTTTTGCATTTTGTTCATGTCATGCATCTCATCTCATAGCATCATGCACATTGCATCTGCATGTTTTGATAAAACTTGCATCCACTCGTAGTTGCCGTGTCCCCCCTTGCTTTTGTTGGTCGTTCCGAGACCAACCGGGTTTTCCATTCCCTCTTGTCAAACCAACTAACCTCTCTCAGACCCCTCGTGCGCGTCCGAAAGTTGTCCCGAACCTGACCCGCTCTGTGGTTACCGATGGGTCCGGATCATCCCCAAACATCTATAAAACATCCCCGTTTTCTTATTTTGTCTGCCTAACCTATTTATTCTCGACCGCCTGATTGCGATCGGACGGACCGAGTTAACCACTACCTTAATCCCCTACCTATATAAATAGCCCAACCCTAGACCAATCCCTAAAATCTAGCCCCCTTGTCCCATCCATCCTCCTGCCCGCCGCCACTCTCTCTGGTTCCCCTCGGGATCACCAGCGAACGAACCAGCCACAACCGAAACTTCCAAACCCACCGATCCACCACTCCACCTCTCCAGCAGCCCCACGCGCCCGTGGATCCCCTTGACCTCGCCTGAACTCGCCGGGGAGCAGAGCACCACGGCGGCAGATTTCCCCGCGCCCCTCTTGATCCAGGAGCCCGAGCTCCCCTGCCTGAGGCCGCCGTCTTCGACCGGCCTTGTCAAAGACCAGCGCCCCGCTGCCTTCTCCTTCCAGTTCGATCCGTAGGAGAGGAGCTCCTCCATGCCTCCCTGCGCCATGGACCTGCGCCACTGCCGGACCCCAACCCCGTGCCCGACACTTTCCTGCGGCGTCGTCGTTGACCACCAGAAGAGCCTCGCGCCCATCTCTTCTCTTCTCCCTCCTTCCCTTTCTTCCTCTCCTGTTTCTCTCTTCTCTCTTTCTCATTGCTCTCTCTCTCTCTCTGTTGCAACAGGGAACCGAGCCGCCATGTTCATCGCCCTTGTTTTCCCCCGCCACGAGACCGATTGCAGCCTCCTCAACCCGGATCCACGCCGTGGCATTGCTTCGCCCTCGCCATCGTCCTGTTGCGCTCGGATCCGCACCTCCCTTCGTTCCCTGCACCGCCGCGTTGCCGGAGCAGGAGCTCCATCCGCTGCCGCGCCCTGCATCGCCTGAAGCGCCCCGCGTCTCGCCTCCTCTGTTTGCTTCCTCTGCATCAAGCGAGGCCAGACAACCGCGCCGCGTTGACTGCATCATCAACTCACCCGAGCGGGTCGACCTCCTCTCCAGCCGCGCGCCAAGGCCCAACTCACCTCTGCCTCGCCCACGGGCCTCTTCCTCGTTCGGCCCAGCTAGTTCTGGCTGCTGGGTGAGCGCCCACAGCCCCTCTCTGTTGGCCCAGTCCACCCAGATTCGGCCCATGTATTTTTTCCATGCGCTGCGAATTTTGCCAATTATCCAGAGGCTGCCTGTTTTACAGAAAAACCCTCATAATTCATGCATTTAATAACTCATGAACCGTGCATCGGATTAAAATGATTTAAACATGTAAAATGCTTAGAATTTTGTGTAGATTAATAATATCCCACTTTCATCCATGTTTAAAATGTTAAAATGATGTTTGTTTAAATTTGCTCAAATGCCATGTTAAAATGTTTTATTTCATAACTAAATAACCATAGCTTGGTTTTAAATAAACTTTACATGTAAATGGGGTAGAAAAATGCCTAGTTTAACATGGTGGACTTTATTTTCCTGTTTAACAACAATATAATATGTTTTAGGGCAGAACAGTACCAAATTTGAAATATGCATATGAGGATTTTCCCGAATTGTTGTTTGTTGTTTCCGGCCTCATTTAAACTTGCCTAAATAGTTAGTTTACTTTTGTTGCACCCCTTGCCATGTTTAACAACATTTAACATTGTTGTGTACCTAAATGAGAGAGAACTAAATAACTCAGATGTGGTGTTTCGTCAATATGTAACTCGTTGCATATTGAGCTCCACTTAACTTGTACTATTGTTTGTTGCACTTTGCCATGCCATGCCTTATTAAACCGGACATGCATCATACTTGTTTGTGCATCATGCCATGTTTATGCTTGTGCATTTACCATGTTGTTTGTTTCTTTCCGGTGTTTCTTCTTAGTTCCGGCAATGTTGTGTTCGTGAGGATTCGTTCGACTATGTTGGTTCGTCTACTTCATGGACTCGTTCTTCTTCCTAGCGGGATTTCAGGCAAGATGACCATCACCTTGGATCTCACTACTATCATTGCTATGCTAGTTGCTTCGTTCTATCGCTTTGCCGCGCTACCTATCTCTTGTTGCTCAAGCCTCCCAAATTGCCATGTCAGCCTCTAACCTTTTTCACCCTTCCTAGCAAACCGTTGCTTGGCTATGTTACCGCTTTGCTCAGCCCCTCTTATAGCATTGCTAGTTGTAGGTGAAGTTGAAGATTACTCCATGATGGACATGATTATGTTGGGATATCACAATATCTCTTATTTAATTAATGCATCTATATACTTGGTAAAGGGTGGAAGGCTCGGCCTTATGCATGGCGTTTTGTTCCACTCTTGCCGCCCTAGTTTCCGTCATACCGGTGTTATGTTCCTTGATTTGCGTTCCTTACGCGGTTGGCTGATTTATGGGACCCCCTTGACAGTTCGCTTTGAATAAAACTCCTCCAGCAAGGCCCAACCTTGGTTTTACCATTCGCCTCACCTAGCCCTTTTCCCTTGGGTTTCCGGAGCCCGAGGGTCATCTTTATTTAACCCCCCCGGGCTAGTGCTTCTTCGAGTGTTGGTCCGAACCGAGCTACCTGCGGGGCCACCTCGGGGAAACTTGAGGGCTGGTCTTACTCGTAGCTAGTCTCATCCGGTGTTGCCCTGAGAACGAGATATGTGCAGCTCCTATTGGGATTGTCGGCACATTGGGCGGCTTTGCTGGTCTTGTTTTACCATTGTCAAAATGTCTTGTAAACCGGGATTCCGAGACTGATCGGGTCTTCCTGGGAGAAGGAATATCCTTCGTTGACCGTGAGAGCTTGTGATGGGCTAAGTTGGGACACCCCTGCAGGGTATAAACTTTCGAGAGCCGTGCCCGCGGTTATGTGGCAGATGGGAATTTGTTAATGTCCGGTGTCGGTGTCAAAACTGACGGATCTCGGGTAGGGGGTCCCGAACTGTGCGTCTAGGCGGATGGTAACAGGAGACAAGGGACACGATGTTTTACCCAGGTTCGGGCCCTCTTGATGGAGGTAAAACCCTATGTCCTGCTTGATTAATATTGATGATATGGGTAGTACAAGAGTAGATCTACCACGAGATCAAGGAGGCTAAACCCTAGAAGCTAGCCTATGGTATGAATGTTGTAATGGAGGTTATGTCCTACGGACTAAAGCCCTCCGATTTATATAGACACCGGAGAGGGCTAGGGTTACACAGAGTCGGTTACAATGGTAGGAGATCTACATATCCGTATTGCCAAGCTTGCCTTCCACGCCAAGGAAAGTCCCATCCGGACACGGGACGGAGTCTTCAATCTTGTATCTTCGTAGTCTTGGAGTCCGGCGGACGATGATAGTCCGGCTGTCCGGACACCCCCTAGTCCAGGACTCCCTCAGTAGCCCCTGAACCTGGCTTCAATGATGATGAGTCCGGCGCGCATAATGTTCGGCATTGCAAGGCGGGTTCCTCCTTTGAATAATCCAGAGAAGATTGTGAACACCCGGATAGTGTCCGGCTCTGCAAAATAAATTCCACATTCCACCATAGAGAGAATAAAGTGTACACAAGTTCAATCTGCTGACGTTTTTTGTGGCATGACGTCACACCACTACCAAGCCTTTACTTGAATCGTTTTTTATTATACCACCTCAGCGCGTTTAGCGAAGCGGTTTCCTTGGCACGTCTTGGTCGGAGCAGAGATCGTGTTCCCCTTATTCCGGGATTCTCATCAATACGGACGTGGGTAACCCAATCGCACCCGTCGCCACACCTCCTCTATCAAAGGCGAATCCCGAACGGTCACGGCGACAACTCTTGGTATTCTCCCTCTTTATAATAGGACCAAGGCTTGTTTCTTCTCTTCAATCTTCCATCAAATCTTCTCCTTGCTCTAAGTTCCAAACACTCAGAGCCCTAGATACGAGCGCTTCAGACCTTCAACAATGTCCGGCTCCGACCTTCAGGGCCGATGGATGCCCTCCTCCATCACGGAGGAGGACGTGCTGAAGCTGCGTGAGGCCAAGTACCTGTCTTACGAGGTTGCGCACAGGCTGCCTGCCGAAGGGCAGGCCATCCCCACCCCCGAGCCCGGTGAGTATGTCGTCTTTATATCCCACCTCCGTCGGGGTTTAGGCTTCCCGACGGATCCTTTCGTGAGAGGGCTCATGTTCTACTATGGGTTGGAATTCCACGACTTGGCTCTGGAGTCTATCCTCCATATCTCCACATTCATCGTTGTCTGTGAAGCCTTCCTCCGCGTTACCCCCCACTTCGGCCTGTGGCTGAAGACCTTCAATGTGGAGCCGAAGATGGTCGGGGGGCGTCAATCTGAATGCGGCGGGGCGGCCATAAGCAGGAGGGCCGATGCCCCGTGGCCTGAGGGCTCCTTCCAAGAGGAGCTCGGCTTATGGCAGCAGGAGTGGTTCTACATCACCGCTCCGAGGGGCAGCAAGTAGAAGCCGCCGCCTCCGTTCCGCTCGGGACCTCCACGACGGTTGATGTCGTGGGTCAACCAAGGGCTCAATTGGGGGCCGTCAAAAGACGCGCCCCTATTGCAGGGCCGGATTCGAGACCTCCAGGCGAGGGAGATCGATCTGATCATGGTGGTGCAGGTCATGCTAATTAGGCGTCTCCTGCCCTGCAAACGCCGTCCTCTCCGGCTATGGGAGTTCAATCCGGAGGGACCAAGGATTCTCCAACACTTCATGGGTATGACACCCATGGAGATGTACAAGTTGTTCTTCGGATCACAGGTGGTGTGTCCGGAATTGACCGAGGATGCCGGCCTAAGCTGCAATCGCCCGGATACTCGAGTAAGTAGCTCCGTGCTTGGATGTACCGTTTGTTTGCTTTTCATAATTCGCTTTTTAACCCGTTATCCTCCAACAGGAGTGGATTGCGCAAGCAAAGCTGATAAGGTGTCAGGCCCCCCTCCCAAAGATTGCACTGGAGCCCGTGCTGGTCAGAATGTTGGAGGTTGCGCCTTCAGAAGGAGGCGAGGGGGAGAACAGAGGAGCTACCGCCCCGCCCAAGGGGGCGCTCGAAGAAGGGGGGATCGAGAATCCCTCCCTCCAGGGGGAGAAGAGGACCGCCTCCGAAGACCCGGAGGCCAAAGCACCTAAGCGGGGGAAGAAATCTTCGCCGGAGGGTCCTGCGTCCGGGGAGACCCCGGCCGCACAGTCTTCTCTAAAGAATCAGCTCTCTAGCGAGCCGTGAGTAGGAAAAGGGGAATTCATTAATGAAAAACATCCCTATCTGTGCCTCTGAAGATAACCGAAATTTTTACCTTGTAGTTCGGATCTGCAACCTTCTCAGATGAGTTCGTCTCGGGGGATCTTCGCCGGGAGATGATGGAGAGCGAGACGCCTCCGTCTGCCGCGCCGCCGGATAGGGCAGACGAGCCTGAAGTGTCATCACGGAGGGTATCCCTGAGCCCGGAGGAGCCAAAGAGTCCGGCGCCGACTAGTGTTCGGCCGGGGGAGCTGAAGGATCTGCTTGAGAGGGCGTCCGTCTCAGAAGATCACCATGCGTTGATGAGCATGGTGATTGGAAGGATTTCGTCCGCTGAAAGCGGATTGCACAGTGCCATCAGGAGTTTGCTGGCGGAGTTTGAGGTACGTGAAAACGATGCGCCTTTTTGACAGTTTTGCACATGAAAGTGCGCCCTGTATAGACAGTAGCCCCTGAGACTCGGTAGGTTGCCGGAAACGACAGCGTGCCGAGGATCAAAATCGCAGGTATTGAGCGTCGCCTTTCCTATGCAGGTGGCGGATAGTCCGGGGGCTAGCCGGACTGATGGAGTTTCCGAATTAATGCGACAACTCGATGTAGCGGATGCGGACATCGTGCTAGTCAACAAGCGACTTGACGAGTCGCAAGGTAAATTAATTCTCCACAGTCACCTATTAAGGGAGCTAAAGCTCACCTCTTACAATATTTATGCATGACGCAGATGGTGCTGCTGCTATGGAGAGCCTTCGGGCAGAACTTGCTCAAGCCAAGGAGCAGGCCAGAAGAAGCAACGCGACTGCCTCGAGGGTGGACGAGGAGTTAGAAGCCGAAAGGGCTGCACACTGCCGAAGCAGGGGAGAGGTGGCCGAATTGGCCGTTAAATTGAAGGGTGCTGCCGACCGCAATGAGGCTCTTGAAAAGGAGCGCCTATCGGAGCGGGAAGACCTGGTTGTCACGCCCAATATGCGACCCTATCCAAAAGGAACTCGAAGGTCCCACCAAGGATAGACCCGCATATTGGAACGCTTTTGCAAGGTGGATATCATTACATCAACATTACATAATAGATGGGGATACATACAAAAGCATACAATGCCACATGAATACAACATCACATCATACATAAGATAAGCATCCGGCTACGGATGAAACACAAATAGAAACTCAAACGACATCCACCCTGCTAGCCCAGGCTGCCGACCTGGAACCTATCCCCTGATCGAAGAAGAAGCAGAAGACGAACTCCAAAACAAGCAAACATCGCTCTCGCGTTATGATCATCGCATAACCTGTACCTGCAACTGTTGTTGTAGTAATCTATGAGCCACGAGGACTCAGCAATCCCATTACCATGGGTATCAAGACTAGCAAAGCTTAATGGGAAAGGAAGGGGTAAAGTGGTGAGGTTGCAGCAGCGACTAAGCATGATATGGTGGCTAACATACGCAAATAAGAGCAAGAAGAGAGCAAATGGAACGGTCGTGAAGCTAGTAATGATCAAGAAGTGATCCTGAACACCTACTTACGTCAAACATAACCCAGAAACCGTGTTCACTTCCCGGACTTCGCCGAGAAGAGACCATCACGGCTACACACACGGTTGATGCATTTTAATTCGGATCTGGTGTCAAGTTATCTACAACCGGACATTAACAAATTCCCATCTGCCACATAACCGCGGGCACGGATCTCGAAAGTTTATACCCTGCAGGGGTGTCCCAACTTAGCCCATGATAAGCTCTCGCGATCAACGAAGGATATTCCTTCTCCCAGGAAGACCCGATCAGTCTCGGAATCCCGGTTTACAAGACATTTCGACAATGGTAAAACAAGACCAGCAAAGCCGCCCGATGCACCGACAAATCCCGATAGGAGCTGCACATATCTCGTTCTCAGGGCACACCGGATGAGCCAGACGTCGGGTTGGCATAGACCCTGGTTGCCCAGGGGGCGCCGGACATCGCTCCGTTTGGACCAACACTTAGACAAGCATTGGCCCGGGGGGGGGGATAAAATAAAGATGACCCTCGGGTTGGCCAACCCAAGGGAAAGGTATAGGTGGTGGTGAGGCAAATGGTAAAACCAAGGTTGGGCCTTGCTGGACAAGTTTTATTCAAAGCGAACTGTCAGGGGGGTCCCATAAATCACCCGACCGCGTAAGGAACGCAAAATCCGGGAACATAACACCGGTATGACGGAAACTAGAGCGGCAAGAGTGGAACAAAACACCAGGCATAAGGCCGAGCCTTCCACCCTTTACCAAGTATATAGATGCATTAATAATATAAGAGATATTTTGATATCCCAACCAAAATCCTGTCCACCATGGAGAAATCTTCAACTTCGCCTGCAGCTAGCAACGCTATAAGAGGGGCTGAGCAAAGCGGTAACATAGCCAAACAACGGTTTGCTAGGACGGGTGTCAAAGGTTAGAGGTTCATGGCAATTTGGGAGGCTTGATGAGCAAAAGATAGGTAACATAGCATAGCGATAGAACGAAGCAACTAGCATAGCAATGATAGTAGTGAGATCCAGGGTAGCGATCATCTTGCCTGAAATCCCGCAAGGAAGAAGAACGAGTCCATGAAGAAGATGAAGCCACGAAGACGAACCACACGTAGGCGAACGCATACTCACGATCGCAACGAAACGGGAACTATCGAGAAGAAGCACACAACATAGTAAACACACCACACATGAACAAGACATGATGCACAACAAGCATGATGCATGAGAAAGCTAGACGAGGCTACTCATGGCAAGAGATGATGCAAACAAGAACAACACATCAAGGCAAGTTTAAATGAGGCCGGAAACAACATATAACAATTCCGGTAAGTCCTCATATACAAATTTCGAAATTGGTCCAGATCTGAACAAACATTAAGTTGAAGTTGTTAAACAGCAAGTTAAAGAGCACCAAGAGGATCTACACGAAATTCTAGTCAAGTTACATATAAAGTTCATTAGATTCGGAGCTACGGCCTAGAAGATATGAGCAAAACAAGTTAAGCATGGCATTGATGCAAAATGCATACAAACATCAAGCAAACACCTCAAAACAAGGATGCAACATGATAATATGAAACTACATGCAAAAACAAGCAAGTTTCGTATAGAGCACACTCAAAACGGAGCAACGGTGCAACACATAAGCACTATACAAGGCATAACAACAATCTATCCATAACAGCAACTAGGCATCTTACAAGCATCAAAACAACATGCTACAGCAACCCAACATAATAACAAAAGGCATGGGCATGAAGTACAGGTAAAGCATAACAAAACATGAACACTGAGCTATCTCCAGAAACAACTAGAACATGCTCAAAAAGACATGGAAAGATTGCAAATAATAACAGTTTCAGGCTTTAGCAGAAATAACATCAGGTTGCAATGTTTAGAGCTATCAAACAACATTTTACAGGAACTTAACATGGAAAACAAAGGCATGGCATGAATCTACTAATTGCATAGAACAAAAGACCCTTACTGATCATGAGCCAAAAAGGCACAGAAAATATGATGGCACCCATGTAAACATGGCAAGTTATATTACAAATTCAAACATGGCAGGAACAACAATAAGTGGGCATGTTGGTGAGCTTGAATCACTCACCACAGAGCAATACATGGCATGGAAAGGCAACCAAAAGTAAGAAGGCATGTTTGTGAAGCTAAGCATGGCAAGAACAAGTTCATAGGGTACATGGAACACTAGCAAAACACATGGAAACTAGTGAACTTAACGTTAACAGGCTGATAGCAACAATATCAAGAAACTTTGGAGCAAGATATGAACAATCTACAGCAAGATATAAATGCAACCATGGGCATGGATGGATAGGGCATAACATGTATATCAAAACATGTTTATAGAACATCTCTAGATTATGCATAGAATGATTAGTAGAAGCATGTTAACATGGCAACAAAATATAACAGAATCTGCCTAGCTAAACAGCAACAGCGAGTACCCTATTTAACAAGCTCGATGCACTCAGCACACAACTCACAAAAATACATGGATGACACCCCTGGAAAGATGACATATCATATATCAAAACACATGTAGACATCAACCTCATAGGATGCACACATCAATCATGGCAAAAATGACAAATGAGCAAGTTATAATAGTTTCAGCAGATTAACATCAACATGAACTCTTCCAACAGCATTTCGGGCATCAAGATGAGCTCAAATGAAAATGACGCAATGGAATGAAATGATGTACTCGTTGAGACGAATAATTCGACATATTACACGCACGAAACGGAGCTATGAATGCAGAGATACAATACGATGAATATGGCATGATAATGTCACAGATTCGGGAACTTGGGCGTTTTCAGAGGGGGAAAAGTCAACCTGCGGTGCACGGATTTCGAGGACAAATGGAGAGCGGCCGGAGTCGGGGAGGGAGATGGCCGGGGAGCTCGGGGTCGCCGGATCCGGGCGGAGCCATGGCGGGGCGGCGGCGCCGGCTGGCCTCGGGGAGGCGCTCGGGCGGCGCGGAGCGCGCGGGGGGGCTCGGGCCCCGACGGGCGAGCGGCGGTGGAGGGCGGCATGGCGGGCGCCGGCGAGGCGACAGGGCGGAGTCGCGGCGACCGGGGGCGGCGAGGTCGGCCGGAGACGCGGCGGCGGCGAGGACGGTCGCCGGCGGGAGGCGGCTCGGGCATGGGGCGCGCGGGCGAGCGGCGGCGGGCGCGCGGGCCGGGCGGGCTTCCCGCGGGCCTGGCGGGCCGGCGGCATGGGGCGGCGGAGAGGACACGTGTCGCGCAGCGGTTGGACGCGGGCGGCGGCGGGTTTCGTCTGGCGGCGGGCGGACATGTCCGGCGGGCGAGAGGGAGGTTGATCTAGGGTTTGGACTGCGGAAATTTCGGGGGAGGCCACATATTTATAGGTTGAGGGAGCTAGAAGAGTCCAAATGAGGAGCGATTTTCGGCCACGCGATCGTGATCGATCGACCGAGAGCATGGAGGGGAGTTGTATGGGTTTTGGGCCACTTTGAACGTCATAGGATGCACACATCAAAACACATGTAGACATCAACGTCATAGGATGCACACATCAATCATGGCAAAAATGACAAATGAGCAAGTTATAACAGTTTCAGCAGATTAACATCAACATGCACTCTTCCAACAGCATTTCGGGCATCAAGATGAGCTCAAATGAAAATGATGCAATAGAATAAAATGATGTACTCATTGAGACGAACAATTCGACATATTACACGCATGAAACAGAGCTACGGATACAGAGATACAATGCGATGAATTTGGCATGATAATGTCACAAATTCGGGGACTTGGGCATTTTCAGAGGGGGAAAAGTCAACCTGCGGTGCACGGATTTTGAGGACGACCGGAGAGCGGCCGGAGTCGGGGAGGGAGATGGCCGGGGAGCTCGGATTCGCCGAATCCGGGCGGAGCCGTGGCAGGGCGGCGGCGCAGGGCACTGGCGCGGCGCCGGCTGGCGTCGGGGAGGCGCTCGGGCGGCGCGGAGCGCGCGGGGGGGCTCGGGCCCCGACGGGTGAGCGGCGGCGGAGGGCGGCATGGCGGGCGCCAGCGAGGCGGCAGGGCGGAGTCGCGGCGACCGGGGGCGGCGAGGTCGGCCGGAGACGCGGCGGCGGCGAGGACGGTCGCCGGCGGGAGGCGGCTCGGGCGCGGGGCGCGCGGGCGAGCGGCGGCGGGCGCGCGGGCCGGGCGGGCTTCCCGCGGGCCTGGCGGGCCGGCGGCGCGGGGCGGCGGAGCGGACACGTGTCGCGCAGCGGTTGGACGCGGGCGGCGGCGGGCGGACATGTCCGGCGGGCGAGAGGGAGGTTGATCTAGGGTTTGGACTGCGGAAATTTCGGGGGAGGCCACATATTTATAGGTAGAGGGAGCTAGGAGAGTCCAAATGAGGAGCAGTTTTCGGCCACGCGATCGTGATCGAATGACCGAGAGCATGGAGGGGAGTTGGATGGGTTTTGGGCCACTTTGAAAGGGTGTTGGGCTGCAAAGAGAAGGAGGCTTTTGCGGTTACCCGGTTAACCGTTGGAGTACCAAACGACCTCCAAATGGCACGAAACTTGACAGGCGGTCTACCGGTGCTATACCAAGGCCGCTTGGCAAACCTCGGGCCATTCCGAGAAAGTTTAACACCTGCACAAGAGAAGAGGCAAAAGGGGACGCCGGATGACATAGGAGTGCCGGATTGCAAAATGGACAACGGGGAAAAAGCTCGGATGCATGAGACGAACATGTATGCAAAATGAAATGCACATGATGACATGATATGAAATGCATATGATGACATGGAAAAGTGCAACACGCAAGCAAATGACAAGGCAAAGACGGCGAATAACTGGCGGACACCTGGCGCATCGAATCCGGGGCGTTACACTGGTGAAGGCCACCGCCGAAGCCAAGGATGCCCGTTCTGCAATGCGGGCTATGAAGGAGGAGCTGCGCCAGGCCGGAGACATTGTGGCTGGCAAGCCTTTTCTGCTACGCCGCAGGTTTATGGATCCAAAGTATGTCTAGCTTGGCCAGCTGTGGGGTCCGTAGGATCCATATATGGACTTAGCGGCGAGTGCGGCAGATGCCGTTGTGCACTTCCGAAGCCAGAAGTATCACAAGACGGAAGAGCTATTTTGGTCTCAATTCCATAGTACGGATCGTTCACTTCCGCTGACCGATAGGTTGGCCGAATGGGCTGAGCTGAACAGGCTATCCGGACTTGCCATGACGGATATCGTGGCGCATGTCTGGCCAGAGAGGCCCAATGCGACAAGCTATTTTGGCAATTGCAGCAATTTCTTGGGGCGGTGCTGCATATCAAGGAGATGAAGCGGTCGGCCTGCATAGAGGGTGCGCGGATGGCCCTTGCCCGTGTGAAGACACATTGGACAGAGATGGATGCGGCCGCTGTAGCAACCCAGGGTTCAGACGAAAGCCAGTTACCCGCCGAGCACTATTTTGGGGAAGTTATGCATGGTGCTTGTGTAATAGAGTCGCAGTGCTCAAAAAATGTCACGTTCAAATGAACGTTTTTTATTTTGTAAAACAATGATTATGATGTAATTGCTTTTTATACTTGTGCGTTCCAAGTATTGAAATATCTCCTATGCGGGCGTTTATGTATACATGTGTATAACCTAAAAGATGGCAGTCTTCGGCTTCAGCCCCCACGCACAAGGTGCGGGGGTGTTCGCAAAAATAGCACATTTTCACACTTAATCCGACATCTCGGTCCTGTGGAGGAGGTGGTAGCGTAGCAAACGAGGCAATCCGGACTATGATGCTTTATCACTTTCACTTGGCCATTGGAGTTCGAGGGTGGGGCTACGATATAGCCCCTGGGGGCACCGCGCTCTCCGAATTCGGGGCATGTATGTGCCTGACAGGGAAACGGTCCTTCGTCAAAGCAGAGGAATTCTAAACATTCCGGTAGTCGATCGAGTGGTTGACCAGTCTCTCGCTGTATCATGACAGTCAGTTTTCGGCTTTCTCTACTGAGGTGCTTCGCCCAGCCGAACTGGGGCACAATCGCAGTAGTTCTCCTGGTGCCGCGTTAGCTGATGTACGGAACGTAAGGCAGCAAAACATAGGAGCCGATGCCAAAACGTCAGGCTCCACTCTGGTTATAATGAGAAACCAGGGGATTATAGCAA
The DNA here is from genome assembly GCF_018294505.1 of Triticum aestivum. Lineage (NCBI taxonomy): Eukaryota > Viridiplantae > Streptophyta > Magnoliopsida > Poales > Poaceae > Triticum > Triticum aestivum. The sequence goes on from NC_057804.1 coordinate 514,304,445, forward strand.
CAAGAGACAGTAAAAAAGGTTTACGCAGGGTCTTAATCTGAAAAGAATCCTTGCAACGGGTCCCTACTGCACGTCTGCGCCTGTGTCTCCGTTGTGCCGTTATCCTGGACCGGTGTGCACGTTGTTCATCTGTAAAAAGAGAGGAACTTAGTTTGAAAGGAAATCGTGCGAAAAAAGGTATATATGAAAAATATTAATAAGTAAAGCAGAATCTATATTAGCTCGTTATTGCTTATACGCTTAGCCCCTTGTAGAGGGGCGTGCGGCTAGGGAGCCCCTAGCTTATTTGAGCCGGACTCGTCTAGCCGTGTCCGGGGTCTTTTCATGACCCTCGCAATGAAATGATGCCCCGTGGACCGGGCATTTTAAGTGTAAGAGACGCGTAATGTGGTATGGCGTTGAAGCGGACGAAAGCTTCACGTCCCAATAGTGCTTGATAGCCACTTTTGAATGGGGCGACATGAAAGATTAGTTTTTCGCGTTGGAAGTTGTTCGGTAACCCGAGCACAACTTCTAGTAATAAGGAGCCCGTGCACTTGGCGTAAGGGCCTGGCGTGACTCCTTTAAAGGAGGTGCGGCTATGCCGAATTTTAGTAAGGTCTATCCCCATCTTGCGGATTGTGTTTGGATATAGCAGGTTTAAATCGCTGCCTCCGTCCATTAGGACTTGTGTAAATTGTAGTCCGTCGATTATGGGATCCAATATCAGAGCAGTCCAGCCTGCATTCCGAATACTTCTGGAGTAATCCAGGTTGTCGAAAGTGATTGGTTTTGACATCCAATCTCGAGGTTCCGCTAGGGTGGACCGTGCGGGACCCATCTTAGCGGGTGCCGCATTGTTTTTCCGTATCATCACATGAAGTGAGTTTACTGCTTTGACTTCTTGTGGGAAAGTCTTTTGTTTTCCGATGCTATGCTTGTGGGGTTTGTCATCATCCTCGCTTGATGCGTCGAGCCCCTTGTGTTCGGCATTTAGTCGGCCGGACTGTTTGAAAACCCAACAATCTCGGTGGGTGTGGTTTGCAGGCCTTCCGGGGGTACTGTGGATTTGACATATCCGACCCAAAATTTTGCTTAAGTTGGATAGCTCATCACTGTTATCCTTAAGAGGTAGTGTTTTGTTGTTTGGCCGCGAGCTTTTGAATCCGGCGTTGACCGCCGTATTCTTTGGGCTTTTTTCCTTATTCCGGCGCTGATCCTTTCTGCGCCGTGATTTTCCATTTCCATCTCTAATCTCGGACGTACTCGGGTCGCTGGTGCTGCACCTTGCTAGCCAGCTGTCTTCTCCCGCGCAAAAGCGGGTCATGAGGCTTGTTAGCACGGACATTATCCTCGGCTTCTCTTGGCCGAGGTGTCTGGCAAGCCATTCATCTCGGACGTTGTGTTTAAAAGCTGCTAGGGCTTCGGCGTCCGGACAGTCGACTATTTGGTTCTTTTTAGTAAGGAACCTGTTCCAGAATTTGCGCGCTGACTCTCTGGGCTGTTGAGTTATATGACTTAGATCATCTGCATCCGGAGGGCGGACATAAGTCCCTTGAAAATTTGCTCTAAACGCGTCCTCAAGCTCTTTCCAACTTCCAACAGTGTTTTCTGGGAGGCTTTTGAGCCAATGACGGGCTGGCCCTTTGAGCTTGAGGGGTAAATATTTTATGGTGTGGAGATCATCTCCTCTAGCCATGTGTATGTGTAGTATATAATCCTCTATCCAGACTCCAGGGTCTGTTGTTCCGTCGTAAGCCTCTATGTTTATGGGTTTAAACCCTGCTGGGAATTCATGATCCAACACCTCATTGGTGAAACATAGTGGGTGTGCGGCGCCCCTGTATTTGGGTGTGCCGTTGTCGTCGAACACTTGACGTGTTGTGCTCTTTCCTGGGGCCCTCTTTTTTGGCCCGTAAATGGACCTGGCTGGGCCATCCGTTTTCCCGGGGTCATGAATCGGCTTATGTGTGGCGCCGCTTGTAGACTTGGGCCTATCATCTGGCCGTCTATCCGGCCAGGCGGCCTCTTTGTTTTTTGACTGTGGGGGCTCTATGGCTTCCTCTTCAAATTCTGGTAGCAGCTTGTGCTTCGGATAGCTCTTTGATTGATGGCCATTGCCGTATTTGTCTGCGGTTTCGAGCACTTTGCTCCACCTCTTTCTGAGTATGTCTTCCGCTGTTTTGAGCTTCCGTTTTTCCTTCTTCAGGCTTCTTGCGGTGGCGACGAGTCTTCCGTGAAGGTTTTTGTGTTCCGGTAGTATGTCCGGTGTGAGGTCGTCCGGACTGTTGGTTTCGCCGGGATTGGATTGATTATCTAGTCCGCCCTGTTCGGACGGCTGCTTGGTTGCATGTTCGTCGTCCACTGGTTTGCCTTGCTCTAACGCTGGGTCATTAGGAGTGCTGTCTTTGTCGAGGCGGGGCTTAGGGCGGCGCTTGCGTCGCCGCTTTGGTTGTTTATCGGCGGGATTATCCTTGGCTGCACCCCGTTGGTCCTCGTCGTCGCTTCCTTTTGGGGTATCCACCATATATACGTCATGTGTCGAGGTGGTCTTCCAGTGCCTTGTAGGCGCTGGTTCTTGATCATCTCCGGCATCGGCGTCCATACCGTCGATGTATTCGGAGTCGTAGTCTAGCATGTCTGCTAGATCGTTGACAGTGGCTACAAAGTGGGTGGTGGGAGGGCTCTGAATTTCTTCGTCGTCCGTGTCCCAACCATCCTGGCCATAGTCCGGCCAGGTCTCTCCGGATAGCGAGAGATGCTTTAGCGAATGTAGGATGTCGCCAAAAGGCGAGTGCTGAAAGATGTCCGCCGTGGTGAACTCCATGGTCGGCGCCCAATCGGATTCGATTGGCAGAGGCGCCGGAGGTTCGGAGTCCAGCAGGGAGTCCGGCACCTCGGAGTCACGAGCTTTATGGGGGACAAGGTCAGAGTTCGGCTCCATCGCCGCGGAAGTTGCAGCCCCCGAGGCGGTGTCCAGCCACCGGTCCTCGATCTGGGCGATCGGCTCCGGACTGAAGGTTGGAGCGGATTCGTGTGCGGCCACCAAGGCACTATCCGGCGGCAGAGCTAAATCATGCCCATCGTGACAGCGCGGCACGCTCGGCTGTGGCTCGAGTCCGTCGAAGATCAAGTCCCCGCGGATGTCGGCCGGGAAGTTTAGGCTTCCGAACCTGACCTGATGGCCAGGGGCGTAGCTTTCGATCTGCTCCAGATGGCCAAGTGAGTTGGCCCGCAGTGCGAAGCCGCCGAATACGAAGATCTGTCCGGGGAGAAAAGTCTCGCCCTGAACGGTGTTGTTGGTTGAAGAAGCTATCGAGCCTATCGGTGACGACACAGAGGAACTCTCAATGAAAGCACCAATGTTGGTGTCAAAACCGACGGATCTCAGGTAGGGGGTCCCGAACTGTTAGTCTAGGCGGATGGTAACAGGAGACAAGGGATACGATGTTTTACCCAGGTTCGGGCCCTCTTGATGGAGGTAAAACCCTACGTCCTGCTTGATTAATATTGATGATATGGGTAGTACAAGAGTAGATCTACCACGAGATCAAGGAGGCTAAACCCTAGAAGCTAGCCTATGGTATGAATGTTGTAATGGAGGTTATGTCCTAAGGACTAAAGCCCTCCGGTTTATATAGACACCGGAGAGGGCTAGGGTTACACAGAGTCGGTTACAATGGTAGGAGATCTACATATCCGTATTGCCAAGCTTGCCTTCCACGCTAAGGAAAGTCCCATCCGGACACGGGACGGAGTCTTCAATCTTGTATCTTCGTAGTCTTGGAGTCCGGCGGACGATGATAGTCCGGCTATCCAGACACCCCCTAGTCCAGGACTCCCTCATCCGGTTGTAGATAACTTGACACCTGATTCGAATTAAAATGCATCAACTGCGTGTGTAGCCGTGATGGTCTGTTCTCGGCGGAGTCCGGGAAGTGAACACGGTTTTGGGTTATGTTTGACGTAAGTAGGAGTTCAGGATCACCTCTTGATCATTGCTAGCTTCATGACCGTTCCGTTTGCTTCTCTTCTCGCTCTTATTTGCGTATGTTAGCCACCATACTTGCTTAGCCGCTGCTGCAACCTCACCACTTTACCCCTTCCTTACCCATTAAGCTTTGCTAGTCTTGATACCCATGGTAATGGGATTGCTGAGTCCTTGTGGCTCACAGATTACTACAACAATAGTTGCAGGTGCAGGTTATGTGATGATCATGACGCGAGAGCTATGCTTGCTTGTTTTGGAGTTCTTCTTCTGCTTCTTCTTTGATCAGGGGATAGGTTCCAGGTCGGCAGCCTGGGCTAGTAGGGTGGATGTCGTTTGAGTTTCTGTTTGTGTTTCATCCGTAGTCGGATGTTGCTCTTATGTATGATGTTGTTGTATTCGTGTGGCATTGTATGCCTCTTGTATGTATCCCCAACTATTATGTAATGGTACGATGTAACGATATCCACCTTGCAAAAGCGTCTCCAATATGCGCTTCTATCCTTGGTAGGACCTTTGAGTTCCTTTAGGATAGGGTCGCATATTGGGCGTGACAAGTTGGTATCAGAGCCACGACCGACCATAGGAGCCCCCGTGATTGTTGGCCGTTGTTGAGTCTAGAACAAAAAGTTTTGAGTCTTAGGATTATATATATCGGAGAGTAGGATTCTTTTTACTCCTCAGTCCCTTCGTCGCTCTGGTGAGGTCTCCTGACGTAGATGTTTTGTCTTTCCTCTCCTCAAATTTCACGAATTTTTTTTAGGATCACCCGGGTATCTTGGGATCGTTCCGATATTCTTGTGACAAGAACATTGTTCTTGGTGCCTCCTGACATTTAGGGGTTGTGGCAGTGTCCCAGGGAGTTGAGCTCCGAGGTGTTGTCGTCACAATTTTATCGTTATAGTTCTGGAATACCTGAGTTTTGCCGACATCGAAAATCTCTTTTATGCAGTTGTTGGTGAGATAACCTCGACGCCACCCAGTACTGGGGAGTTCGGGAGTATTGCCATAACTCGTATAATGGATGCTTTTCGAAGGTTGAGGTACACGATATCCGAAGGTTTCTTGGTTATGTGTTGACGGATGGATACAGTTGGATGTAGGGATTGTTAGTTTGGGTGAGATATATTGCTTCCCCTGTATCCCCAACACCAGATTGCATAACCAGAAAGTTTCGGGAGTTTATAGGTGGGAATTGAAGTAGCTCCTAGAATATCTTTCCGACAGATGCATGATATGAGATTGGGGTTCGACGTCTAGTGGTCCGCCTATCCACGGTCGTTTTTACAGTGGTCTCGCTGTGTCTTAAAGAGCCCCTGGCTATGCTGGTTTGGGGACACTTCGTATGTCATGTGCACTGCCTTGTACATGATGGTGCTGTATGATCGAGCCCGTGTGGGCCCCGCCACGAAAACTTCGGACGAAATCTCTATTATATGTTTGTTCCGGCTTATTCTGCAAGCCAAATCCTTTGTTTTGTTTTATTTGTGGTATTCGAGTTGCTTCAATGTCAAGTGTTGATTCCATACCTTTTCTAAACGGTGTTCTCATATTTCTATGGGAGTACTAATCCTTCTTGATCACTAAGGTTGTCATGTCAAATCTTTTCCAACCGGTGTTTTTCTCTTCAAGTGGATCCGATCATTTTCAACATCCGCAAGATCAACTCTAAGTTTTCTCAGCGGTGTTTGTTTCATCCGTCCCCAAGTTGCCTTTGTTTTCCCGCCCTCCCACCCTTTTTCTTCAAGGACTCAGATTTCTTAATCATGTATCCTTTTATTTGTGGGAAGTCTCTTCATTCTTTTCTTTCAATGTTCTTATCCGGTGATTTCCCATGAAGATGCTCAACAGTTTCAAGTTCATCATCCTTCATTGTCGTTTCTTCTCCGGTGGATCCAATTCAAGCTTTCGATATTCATCATATTCTTTTCCTCGTTTCTAATGCTTTCTCATGCCGATGCACCTCTTAATCATTCACTTCTTCCTATTCATTTGTTCTGGAGTGCTGAAGATATCTCACAAGACTTGTGTTTCCATTCTCAATTCGTTCAAGATATTTCGAGGTTGTTATCTCATTCAAGCCATTTAATTTAACCGGTGCAACCTCTCTTTAAAATTGTTCAACGGTGTTTTATTTTGAGTGGGCCCTACCCACATGTCTTTTCCTAGTATCTTACCTGACTGTTCTAATTTTCCCGGAGCCATTCCCAAATTCTTTTTGAAGTTTGACGTAAGAATGAATTTCATCAGTCAGATGTTTTCCAAGATCGATTCCAAATTATTTTTCAGTGTTGGCTCAACCTCTTTGTTTTTCATTCTCCCGGAGTATCTCAACAAATTATGGTGGTGTTTCTCGTCGTCATTTCTCGGATTTTGAAGACCGAAGAAGAGTTCCTCTTAAATCCTTACCTGTTCTTCCAAAGATGCGTAGTTCAAGCTTGATGCCATCCTCTCGTACTTGTTTTCAATTGTGAGAATTCTTTTCACCCATCCAGAGCATTTCATGAGTTGTTTCCATTTCTTACCTCCGAAGGCCATCATGTCATAATTCTTTATCCTCAACTTGTAGGTATCGTTCTCCAAATCTTACCGGTGCATCGTTCAAATACCCTCTAATCAGTTCATGATCTCTTTGTTATCAGGTATCTAAATCCCCTCAAGTATCTTCATTTGTTTTCCAATTCTTCCCGGTGAATTGTGCCTTTGCTACTTTCATTTTCAATTCTTACGGTGGTTCGTTCAAGATTCCTCTTCCTTTGCTACCGTATCATTTCATTCGTTGTTTTCAAATCCTACCAGTGGATCGTTGAAGACTTTTCTCAAGTTTGTGCTATATCTATCTTAATACTTTCAACGAGAATAAGTAGTATGCCAAATCCATTGCTTGTCATCAATTTAATTTGATGAAGGATAAGCATACAATAAATCTTATTCTTATTTCCTCGAGGTGATTGAATTCTTTTCTTCCAGAGATTGTTCATGATGAAGTAATTCTCGGTTCTAGTGTTTCATCTATTCTTTTTCCAGAGTTCCAAGTTTTCTGCATTATCTCGTCGCGAAGCTCCATCTAAATCATTGCAAGGCTTCACCTTGTGTTTTCAACTTCTCTTTCTTTTTATCATCCTTTTATTACCGGAGTTCTTCATGGAGGCTCTACATGATGGTTCGTCAATGATTCTTTTCATTCTTCAATTGTTCTTTAAGATTTCTCTTGAAGTTATGACCCGCCAAGCTATACTCTAAAATAAACATGGCGTTCAAAACACGTTTTGTTTTGAGGAGCTCAAGTATTCTTCTTCTTGCATTCCAAAGTGCAATTCTTTCTACCTTATCTCTTGAGATGGTGTTATGTCACTCTTGGCAATTTCTCCTCGTGTTTCATGATTCACATGTTGTCAGGAATGAGATATTTAAATCCATCATTTTCTCTTTGTTCAAGAGATCTTTTCGACCAATCAACTTCTTCGTTGGAGTTATCTTGTGTCAGATTTCACCTAAAGCCTTTCCTTAAGGGTTGTTGCTATTTGTGGTGACTATGCATGACCCAAGCTTGCTCTTTATCCTCTTGGTGGAAGAAGTTTTCATCTCTTCGTTGATCTCAAAGCAAGCAATTGTTTTCGTTAGTGGCAGAATGTCACCTCATAGTCTTGAGATGTTTTCCATAAGCCCACTACAAGCTTATTCGTTTCGTTGTTGGTTTTCCAACAACTCCGTTATAACCTTCTTGGAAGGGTGCTGTCCAAGATCATTTGTGGCAGAAGTTGGCATTTTCTACTCCATTCTGTTATTCCAATGATCTATCTTCTATTCTTTCTTCCGGAGGCATTGTGATGTTGCTCTTTTCTCTCATCATATCGAATTGTGAGGATCATGTTCTTTTTCGTGCTTATCCATTTAACCGGAGTGTTGTGTCATCTCTTCAAGTTCTTTTCATCTTATCAAGCATTGCATCTCTTTTCAACCGAAGTGCTGTCCGAATTTGATCTTCCTTGTTCCTTGTTTATCTCGTGTCAACCAGAGTGGTTTCAATTCCTTCTTGTCCATTGTACTCGTCATTCATAGCTTTGCAACCTCCAACCTTAACATGGAGTTCCTTGTTTATTTTTTTCTACTGGAATGCTCTCAATTTCTTTCAACTCTATTGTGCTATTCTTTCAAGTTTTCAACCTCTCAAGGTTCATTGGTTTCACTCGTTCGTCAAAGAAGCAACTTAGTTTTACCTCTTATCTTCCTGTTTCTTTTCCCTCCGATGCCATCCTAGATCTCGGGACGAGATCCTCTTGTAGTGGTGGAGTGTTGTAACACCCAGGATGTAACTTTCCCTAATTGTAACTCCAACTCTTGCCATTTCCGGCTATGTGATATATTATTTTCTCCGTGGTTGGGTTTTGTCTTTCGTTTTGCATTTTGTTCATGTCATGCATCTCATCTCATAGCATCATGCGCATTGCATCTGCATGTTTTGATAAAACTTGCATCCTCTCGTAGTTGCCGTGTCCCCCCTTGCTTTTGTTGGCCGTTCCGAGACCAACCGGGTTTTCCATTCCCTCTTGTCAAACCAACTAACCTCTCTCAGACCCCTCGCACGCGTCCGAAAGTTGTCCCGAACCTGACCCTCTCTGTCATTACCGATGGGTCTGGATCATCCCCAAACATCTATAAAACATCCCCGTTTTCTTATTTGGTCTGCCTAACCTATTTATTTTCGACCGCCCGATTGCAATCGGACGGACCGAGTTAACCACTACCCTAATCCCCTACCTATATAAATAGTCCAACCCTAGACCAATCCCTAAAATCTAGCCCCCTTGTTCCATCCATCCTCCTGCCCGCCGCCACTCTCTCTGGTTCCCCTCAGGATCACCAACGAACGAACCAGCCACCACCGAAACTTCCAAACCCACCGATCCACCACTCCACCTCTCCAGCAGCCCCACGCGCCCGTGGATCCCCTTGACCTCGCCTGAGCTCGCCGGGGAGCAGAGCACCACGGCGCCAGATTTCCCCGCGCCCCTCTTGATCCAGGAGCCCGAGCTCCCCAGCCTGAGGCCGTCGTCTTCGACCGGCCTCGTCAGAGACCAGCACCCAGCTGCCTTCTCCTTCCAGTTCGATCCGGAGGAGAGGAGCTCCTCCATGCCTCCCCGCGCCATGGACCTGCGCCACAGCCGGACCCCAACCCCGTGCCCGATGCTGTCCTGCGCCATCGTCGTTGACCACCAGATGAGCCTCGCGCCCATCTCTTCTCTTCTCCCTCCTTCCCTTTCTTCCTCTCTTGTTTCTCTCTTCTCTCTTCTCTCTTTCTCAATATGCTCTCTCTCTCTCTCTCTCTATTGCAACAAGGAACCGAGCCGCCATGTTCATCGCCCTTGTTTTCCCCCGCCAGGAGACTGACTGCAGCCTCCTCGACCCGGATCCACGCCGTCGTGTTGCTCCGCCCTCGCCGTCGTCCCGCTGCGCTCGGATCCGCACCTCCCTTCGTTCCCTGCACCGCCGCGTCGCCGGAGCAGGAGCTCCATCCGCTACCGCGCCCTGCATCGCCTGAAGCGCCCCGCATCTCGCCTCCTCTGTCTGCTTCCTCTGCATCGAGCGAGGCCAGGCAACAGCGCCACATTGACCGCATCGTCAACCCACCTGAGCGGGCCGACCTCCTCTCCAGCCGCGCGCCATGGCCCAACTCACCTCTGCCTCGCCCACGGGCCTCTTCCTCGTTCGGCCCAGCTAGTTCTGGCCGCTGGGCAAGCGCCCACAGCCCCTCTCTGTTGGCCCAGTCCGCCCAGATTCGGCCCATGTATTTTTTTCCATGCGCTACGAATTTTGCCAATTATCCAGAGGCTGCCTGTTTTACAGAAAAACCCTCATACTTCATGCATTTAATAACTCATGAACCGTGCATCGGATTAAAATGATTTAAACATGTAAAATTCTTAGAATTTTGTGTAGATTAATAATATCCCACTTTCATCCATGATTAAAATGTTTAAAATGATGTTTGTTTAAATTTGCTCAAATGCCATGTTAAAATGTTTTATTTCATAACTAAATAACCGTAGCTCGGTTTTAAATAAACTTTACATGTAAATGGGGTAGAAAAATGCCTAGTTTAACATGGTGGACTTTATTTTCCTGTTTAACAACAATATAATATGTTTTAGGGCAGAACAGTACCAAATTTGAAATATGCATATGAGGATTTTCCGGAATTGTTGTTTGTTGTTTCCGGCCTCATTTAAACTTGCCTAAATAGTAAGTTTACTTTTGTTACACCCCTTGACATGTTTAAAAACATTTAACATTGTTGTGTACCTAAACGAGAGAAAACTAAATAACTCGGATGTGGTGTTTCGTCAATATGCAACTCGTTGCATATTGAGCTCCACTTAACTTGTAGTATTGTTTGTTGCACTTTGCCATGCCATGCCTTATTAAACCGGACATGCATCATACTTGTTTGTGCATCATGCCATGTTTATGCTTGTGCATTTACCATGTTGTTTGTTTCTTTCCGGTGTTGCTTCTTAGTTCCGGTAATGTTGCGTTCGTGAGGATTCGTTCGACTACGTTGGTTCGTCTACTTCATGGACTCGTTCTTCTTCCTAGCGGGATTTCTTGCAAGATGACCATCACCTTGGATCTCACTACTATCATTTCTATGCTAGTTGCTTCGTTCTATCGCTTTGCCGTGCTACCTATCTCTTGTTGCTCAAGCCTCCCAAATTGCCATGTCAGCCTCTAACCTTTTTCACCCTTCCTAGCAAACTGTTGCTTGGCTATGTTACCACTTTGCTCAGCCCCTCTTATAGCGTTGCTAGTTGCAGGTGAAGTTGAAGATTACTCCATGATGGACATGATTATGTTGGGATATCACAATATCTCTTATTTAATTAATGCACCTATATACTTGGTAAAGCGTGGAAGGCTCGGCCTTATGCCTGGCGTTTTGTTCCACTCTTGCCGCCCTAGTTTCCGTCATACCGGTGTTATGTTCCTTGATTTTGCATTCCTTACGCGGTTGGGTGATTTATGGGACCCCCTTGACAGTTCGCTTTGAATAAAACTCCTCCAGCAAGGCCCAACCTTGGTGTTACCATTTGCCTCACCTAGCCCTTTTTCTATTGGGTTTCCGGAGCCCGAGGGTCATCTTTATTTAACCCCCCCAGGCCAGTGCACCTTCAAGTGTTGGTCCGAACCGAGCTGCCTGCGGGGCCACCTCGGGGAAACTTGAGGGCTGGTTTTACTCGTAGCTAGTCTCATCCGGTGTTGCCCTGAGAACGGGATATGTGCAGCTCCTATCGGGATTGTCGGCACATCGGGCAGCTTTGCTGGTCTTGTTTTACCATTGTCAAAATGTCTTGTAAACCGGGATTCCGAGACTGATCGGGTCTTCCTGGGAGAAGGAATATCCTTCGTTGACCGTGAGAGCTTGTGATGGGCTAAGTTGGGACACCCCTGTAGGGTATAAACTTTCGAGAGCCGTGCCCGCGGTTATGTGGCAGATGAGAGTTTGTTAATGTCCGGTTGTAGATAACTTGACACCTGATTCGAATTAAAATGCATCAACCGCGTGTGTAGCCGTGATGGTCTCTTCTCGGCGGAGTCTGGGAAGTGAACACGGTTTTGGGTTATGATTGACGTAAGTAGGAGTTCAGGATCACCTCTTGATCATTGCTAGCTTCATGACCGTTCCGTTTGCTTCTCTTCTCGCTCTTATTTGCGTATGTTAGCCACAATACTTGCTTAGCCGCTGCTGCAACCTCACCACTTTACCCCTTCCTTACCCATTAAGCTTTGCTAGTCTTGATACCCATGGTAATGGGATTGCTGAGTCCTCGTGGCTCACAGATTACTACAACAATAGTTGCAGGTGCAGGTTATCTGATGATCATGACGCGAGAGCGATGCTTGCTTGTTTTGGAGTTCTTCTTCTGCTTCTTCTTCGATCAGGGGATAGGTTCCAGGTCGGCAGCCTGGGCTAGCAGGGTGGATGTCGTTTGAGTTTCTGTTTATGTTTCATCCATAGTCGGATGTTGCTCTTATGTATGATGTTGTTGTATTCGTGTGGCATTGTATGCCTCTTGTATGTATCCCCAACTATTATGTAACGGTACGATCTAATGATATCCACCTTGCAAAAGCGCCTCCAATATGCGCTTCTATCCTTGGTGGGACCTTCGAGTTCCTTTAGGATAGAGTTGCATATTGGGCGTGACACTCGAGGTGGCACAGATCGACGCGGTGGCCGCCGGAGCTCGAGGAGGAAGTTGAGGTCGGTGTGGCGTCATGAGGCGTCCGGCATCGTGTGGCTCGACGTAGATGATGAGGATGACGCTACGGTGCTCCCGGACTCGTTGGCGAGGCAAGGGGTGGATGGTGGCCGCGGGCTTGATCGGAGCGAGCCCATGGCGGTGCTCGGCAAGGAGGGATCCGGCGAGGGGGAGGGGATGGAGCTAGAGGGGGAAAGTGGCGTGAGTGGGAGCGGGGGCCGAGGCGTCGGGGGAAGGGGGATCCTTATCCCTAGCCGGCGACATGGAGGTGTGGAGGAGCGGGCGGGTCCAACGGCGACCGTGGGCGCGGGTCAGTTGAACAGGGGAAGGGGGCGACTGGCTGGTGGAGTCCGCCGTCCGGCTCGGGGGGGGGGGGGGGGGGGGGGCTAGGCCCAGGGAAAGACATAGTGGGGGTGGGCCTTTTCTTTCTTTTAGTATAGCCTTTTCCTTTATCATTTTCCCGCCTCTGTTTCATTTATTTTAGGGCAATAAAACACTTTATAAAATGAATGTTGGTTCATCACCATAATTAGCTATGGAAAATTCGCAACACTTTGAACATTTTGGTTTTGGCATCTGAAAACTTTATTTGTTTGACTTTATTTTAAATTTTAACTTGAATAAGATGGGATCAATGCGGGACCTAGCAACAGTAAAAGTGATTACCTGGCGCTATTAACAGGGGATTACTGTAGCTTAATTATTCGAGCGTCACAAATCTCCTCCACTACAAGAAATCTCGTCCCGAGATTTAAGGGGTGAAGTAAGGGGGAAAGACTCGAGAAGGACGGAGCTGAACACAAGATAGGTACCTGGGGGCTATCTCAGTGAACGTGGCATAGAGGCCTCTCTCGAGTTGAAATTCAAGAAAGTCATCAAGAGGAAGGTAAGAAGTTGCAATAAGAAGCTTCAAGTGGTTAGGCAATCGTTCAATGTGAAACAAAGTGTGAAAGGGGCTCAGAGCATTGAGAATAAGTATTGCATTTGATACAAGAACATATCACAAGGAAGGTGGCTTGCAAATTACATACGAAGCCAAGCGCGAGGGATAACTTAGAAAACAGGGATGTACAGAGAGTCAGGTTTCGATCCTGTGGAACTGTGGGTTATGGGCCCACTATGTGGGTTAAAAGCAGGAAGGTGCTAACATTTTGCACGGTCATGATAGCAAGGCAGGTCAGAGGATAGCCTGTTAGTTATGTTGGCAACAATGTTGGTACCGAGGGCAAGGGACAAAGAGAACTATTTTTTTGCTCGTTAAGACTAGGCGGACCAATAGGCAATGTTCTCTTCCATCGGTGGCTCCCGGAATGTCATCAACAATAGTAACAAGGTCTTACCAACAGAGTTTGTACACCGAGGTGTTTACATAAGCAGGGAATTATCACTGCTCAGATATGTTAGGTTATAAGAAAGGTTAAACAAAGCAATGGAAAGGCAAGTGTAGATCCGAATCAGTTATCAGCGTTCTCGAGTGTCTAGTGCCACGTCTCGAGCTTGCGTTGGTTTTCCCCGAAGAGGAGAGGATGATGCAGCACAGTAGCGTAAGTATTTCCCTCAGTTTTTGAGAACCAAGGTATCAATCCAGTAGGAGGTCACGCGCAAGTCCCTCGTACCTGCACAACACGATAACAACTCGCAACCAACACTTAGGGGTTGTCAATCCCTTCACGGTCACTTACGAGAGTGAAATCTGATAGAGATAATATTTTTGGTATTTTTGATAGATAGATGCAAAGTAAAAAGTAAAGGCAAAGTAAAAACAAAGCAAGTAAATAAAGTGATATAGATTGATATGATGAGAATAGACCCGGGGGCCATAGGTTTCACTAGTGGCTTCGCTCAAGAGCATAAGTATTCTACGGTGGGTAAACAAATTACTGTTGAGCAATTGACAGAATTGAGCATAGTTATGAGTATGTCTAGGCAATGATCATGTATATAGGCATCACGTCCGAGACAAGTAGATCGAAACGATTCTGCATCTACTACTATTACTCCACTCGTCGACCGCTATCCAGCATGCATCTAGAGTATTAAGTTAAAAACAGAGTAACGCCTTAAGCAAGATGACATGATGTAGAGGGATAAATTCATGCAATATGATAAAAACCCCATCTTGTTATCCTCGATGGCAACAATACAATACGTGCCTTGCAACTCTTTCTGTCGCTGAGTAAGGACACCACAAGATTGAACCCAAAGCTAAGCACTTCTCCCATTGCAAGAACTACCAATCTAGTTGGCCAAACCAAACGGATAATTCGAAGAGACTTGCAAAGATAACTCAATCATACATAAAAGAATTCAGACAAGAATCAAATATTTTCCATAGATAATACTGGATCATAAACCCACAATTCATCGGTCTCAACAAACACACCGCAAAAAGAAGATTACATCGAATAGATCTCCACAAGAGAGGGGGAGAACATTGTATTGAGATCCAAAAAGAGAGAAGAAGCCATCTAGCTACTAGCTATGGACCCAAAGGTCTGAAGTAAACTACTCACACTTCATCGGAGGGGCTATGGTGATGATGTAGAAGCCCTCCGTGGTGGATGCCCCCTCCGGCGGAGCTCCAGAACAGGCCCCAAGATGGGATCTCGTGGATACAGAAGGTTGCGGCGGTGGAATTAGGTTTTTTGGCTCTGTTCTGATCATACGGGGATACGTAGGTATATATAGGAGGAAGGAGTACGTCGGTGGAGCTCCGAGGGGCCCACAAGGTAGGGGGGCGCGCCCGGGGGGGGGGGGGGCGCCCTCCACCCTCGTGACCTCCTCGGAAGCTTGTTGGAGTAGGGTCCAAGTCTCCTGGATCACGTTCGGTGAGAAGATCACGTTCCCGAAGGTTTCATTCCGTTTGGACTCCGTTTAATATTCCGTTTCTTCGAAACACTGAAATAGGCAAAAAACAACAATGTTGGGCTAGGCCTCCGGTTAATAGGTTAGTCCCAAAAATAATATAAAAGTGGAAAATAAACCCAATATAGTCCAAAACAGTAGATAAAGTAGCATGGAGCAATCAAAAATTATAGATACGTTGGAGACGTATCAAGCATCCCCAAGCTTAATTCCTGCTCGTCCTCGAGTAGGTAAATGATAAAAAAGAATTTTTGATGCGGAGTGATACTTTGGCATGATTTCAATGTAAATCTTCTAAATCATGGTATGAATATTCAGATCCGAAAGATTCAAGACAAAAGTTCATGTTGACATAAAAATAATAATACTTCAAGCATACTAATCAAGCAATCACGTCTTCTCAAAATAACATGGCCAAAGAAAGTTCATCCCTACAAAATCATATAGTTAGGCTATGTTTCATTTTCGTCACACAAAGATGTTCCCAACTTCTATACCCCCGATGACAAGCCAAGCAATTGTTTCATACTCAAATGATCTCAAACTTTTTCAACCTTCACGCAATACATGAGCGCGAGCCATGGATATAGCACTATGGGTGGAATAGAATATGATGATGGGGATTGTTTGGAGAAGACAAAAAAGGAGAAAGTCTCACATCAACGAGGCTAATCAATGAGCTATGGAGATGCCCATCGATTGATGTTAATGCAAGGAGGTGGGATTGCCATGCAACGGATGCACTAGAGCTATGAATGCTCAACAAAAGAAAACTAGTGGGTGTGCATCCAACTTGCTTGCTCATGAAGACCTAGGGCATTTGAGGAAGACCATCGTAGGAATATACAAGCCAAGTTCTATAATGAAAAATTCCCACTAGTATAAACAAGACAACTTATGAGACTCTCTATATGAAAAACATGGTGCTACTTTGAAGCACAAATATATGAGACTCACTTCATGAAGAACAAGGTGCTACTTTGAAGCACAAGTGTGGTAAAAGGATAGTAACATTGCCCCTTCTCTCTTTTTCTCTCATTTATTTTTATTTTTTTATTTGGGCCTTTTCTCTTTTTTTATTTGGGCTTCTTTGGCCTCTTTTTTTTCGTCTGGAGTCTCATCTCGACTTGTGGGGGAATCATAGTCTCCATCATCCTTTCCTCACTGGGGCAATGCTCTAATAATGATGATCATCACACTTTTATTACAACAACTTGATATTACAACTCGAAACTAGAACAAGATATGACTCTATATGAATGCCTCCGGCGGTGTACCGGGATGGTGCAATGAATCAAGAGTGACATGTATGCAAAATAATGCATGGTGGCTGTCGGTGTCAAAACCGGCGGATCTCGGGTAGGGGGTCCCTAACTATGCATCTAGGCGGATGGTAACAGGAGACAAGGGACACGATGTTTTACCTAGGTTCGGGCCCTCTCGATGGAGGTAAAACACTACGTCCTGCTTGATTAATATTGATGATATGGGTAGTACAAGAGTAGATCTACCACGAGATCAAGGAGGCTAAACCCTAGAAGCTACCCTATGGTATGATTGTTGTAGTGGAGGTTATGTCCTACGGACTAAAGCCCTCCGGTTTATATAAACACCGGAGAGGGCTAGGGTTACACAGAGTCGGTTACAATGGTAGGAGATGTACATATCCGTATCGCCAAGCTTGCCTTCCACGCCTAGGAAAATCCCATCCGGACACGGGACGGAGTCTTCAATCTTGTATCTTCGTAGTCTTGGAGTCCGGCGGACGATGATAGTCCGGCTGTCCGGACACCCCCTAGTCCAGGACTCCCTCAGTAGCCCCTGAACCTGGCTTCAATGACGATGAGTCCGGCGCGCATAATGTTCGGCATTGCAAGGCGGGTTCCTCCTTTGAATAATCCAGAGAAGATTGTGAACACCCGGATAGTGTCCGGCACTGCAAAATAAATTCCACATTCCACCGTAGAGAGAATAAAATGTACACAAGTTCAATCTGCTGACGTTTTTTGTGGCATGACGTCACACCACTACCAAGCCTTTACATGAATCGTTTTTTATTATACCACCTCAGCGCGTTTAGCGAAGCGGTTTCCTTGGCACGTCCTGTCGAAGCAGAGATCGTGTTCCCCTTATTCCGAGATTCTCATCAATACGAACGTGGGTAACCCAACCGTGCCATTGATGGTGGCGCTTGGGAGATAAGCGAGTTTTACCAGGCTGGTGGGGGACGCATAGTTTCGTCCACCTATATATAAGGGATAAGGATTCACCCTTTCACCTACGCCTCCTTCCTCCTTTGCTTATCCATCTCTGCGCACTTGAGCTCCAATGCCCAAGTTCGCGCATCTCGTCTCGACCTTCTCTAACCATGTCCGGAGTGGGAGGCAAATGGCTGGCCTCCACCGTGAAGGAGGAGCACATCACAAGGCTGCGTAGCACCTGGTACCTTTCCGGCGATGTTGCGCATTGGCTGCCCGACGAGGGGCAACTCATCCCCACCCCTGGGCCCCATGAGAGGGTCGTTTTCCTTCCCCACTTCCTCCACGGACTGGGCCTTCCACTTCTCCCCTTTGTCCGGGGGCTCATGTTCTACTACGGCCTGGATTTCCATGATCTGGCGCCGAACTTCATCCTCAACATCTCGTCGTTTATCGTCGTGTGTGAGGCCTTCCTATGCATCCAGCCCCACTTCGGCTTATGGCTCAAGTCCTTCAATGTCAAGCCGAAGGTGGTGAAGGGCACTCAAGCGGAGTGCGGAGGCGCCATGTTGGGCAAGATGCCCAACGTCCTTTGGTTCGAAGGGGCCTTCGTGGAATCCGTCAAGGGGTGGCAGTCGGGGTGGTTCTATATCACCGAGCCGCGCGACCCTACGTGGGCGGCGGCCCCCGAGTTCAGATCTGGTATCCCTACGCAGCTCACCTCCTGGAAAGAGAAGGGCTTGCGATGGGGTAATTCGAAGGAGCTGACGGGACTCCAAGCTTGTATCCAGAAGCTGGTGAACAAGAAGCTCAGGCTGGTTAACATGGTCCAGGTCATGCTCGTCCGCCGGATTCGTGCGGCGGCTGGTGGATGCATGCCCCTGGGTGGAGGTCCTCAAGCGCTCCGCCTGTATTGAAGGTGCTCGTCGGGCCCTTGCCCGCACAAAGGTGCACTGGGGCAGGCTGGATGCAGAGAAGCTTCTTACTGACCCGCCGCCAGCGGGCAAGGAGTATCGTACGCCCGAAATGTACTATAAGACTGTCCTGAAGGGAGCCCGCGATATTGCGGATGAATGCCCCAGAGATGTAATTTTTGAGTAAAACTCACTATGTATTATCCCATGCGTTGAAAACTTTGTTCATATGCGCTTTAAGCAACACTTGTTTAATTTAAAATATTACCTTCTTTGCGGCCGTTTATAAAATCTGAGAGATGGCAAGTCGTTGGCTTCAGCCCCCGAGCCGCGAGTGCTGGGGTGTTCGGGATAAACTTGAGCACTCTTGTTCCCATTTTTGGGTCCATCTAGGGAGGCGCTGAACACGACGAACAAGGCAACCGGACTTATAATGCTTGAACACTCTCACTTAGCCATAGAATTCTATAATTTTAAATTTCGGCGAAGCCCCTAGTATTCGGAAGACCAAATTCAGGGCGCTATCCACGCCTTCATCGGACATTATCCGGTACTTCGCTCGAAGCGGCATGAGTCTTTAGGGACCCGAAAAGACCTCTCGAACAGCGACCAGTCTCTCGCCTTATCATGCCAGTCAGTTTTAGCTTTCTCCATTGAGGCTCTCGCCCAGCTCAATTGGGGCGCAATCGCAGTGGTTCTCCCAGTGCCACCTTAGCCGACAGAACGGAACGTAAGGCACCAAAACGTGGGAGCTGGGCAAACCCAACTATTGACCCAAGACATGATTCGGAGCCGATTCATATAATGCTATAAGTTCGGGGTGCCGCACTTGTGAAAGTGTTCGGACTTATCACACCATAATGCGGGGAACATAAGCCCCTGGTGTATTAGGCCGTACCAAAATATACGGGTGCAAGATGTCATTTAATGAACATATATATATAAAGTAATGTAATTACAGGCGAAAAGATGCTGCATTATTTATTCGAGGAGTTCTACTATGAGTGCGGAAGGATACAAATAGTGCGGTAAGCAAGGGATTGAACTAAATAAACATGTCCCCCTCCAGGGGTGGGCTGCAGACTGGTGTATATAATCGAATTTAATGCTCGTAATGGAGACCACCTGAGTGTTCGTCGCAGCCTTCTTCCCTCCCTGGCTGTTGCATCGTGAGTTCGGCGGGTTCGTCGCCGGACAAAACCTCTGGTGAACGGAGTCCTGTGTATAAAAAAGGAAAATAATAAAAGGCGACACACTTGTGAGCCCCTGGTGTGGTCGAGCCGCACTCTGGGGCTATTGTGGTCGTGCCCCTCCCCCCAGGCCCATGGTATCTCCAGAGCGTAATGATGTATGCGGAGGGTTGGTTTTGCAATCATGCGAGGGCTGGGGTCGGGGCCGCATTGCTACACGTGCTCGGATCGTTCCAGGTGGTCTTGGTTGATGTTGCTCCGGGCGCGTTTGGCCGTATCCGGCCGTTTAACGGCCGGACTCGAAAATTGCCTTGAAAGGCTGCTCTGTACTTCTGCCGCGAGAGCCGCTGTATGTTCCTCCGTTCGGAGGGAGCGTTCCGTATTTCTGTTGACCGTGATGACTCCGCGAGGGCCTGACATCTTGAGCTTGAGGTATGCATAATGCGGCACCGCGTTGAACTTTGCAAACGCGGTTCATCCGAGCAGAGCGTGATAGCCGCTGCGGAATGGGACTATGTCGAAGATTAACTCCTCGCTCCGGAAATTATCCGGGGATCCGAAGACCACTTCCAGTGTGACTGAGCCTGTACAGTTGGCCTCAACACCTGGTATGATGCCTTTAAAGGTCGTCTTCGTAGGTTTAATCCTTGAGGGGTCTATGCCCATCTTGCGCACTGTATCCTGATAAAGCAGGTTCAGGCTACTGCCGCCGTCCATCAGGACTCTTGTGAGGTGAAATCCATCGACGATTGGGTCTAAAACCAATGCGGCGAATCCGCCATGGCGGATACTGGTTGGATGGTCTCTTCGATCGAAAGTGATCGGGCAAGAGGACCATGGATTGAACTTCGGGGCGACTGGCTCCATCGCATATACGTCCCTTAGTGCACGCTTCCGCTCCCTCTTGGGTATGTGGGTTGCATATATCATATTAACCGTCCGCACTTGTGGGGGGAAACCCTTCTGTCCTCTGTTGTTCGGCGGTCGGGTCTCTTCCTCGTCGTCACTGTGTAGCCCCTTGTCAGTGTTTTCGGCAATTAATTTGCCTGCCTGCTTGAATACCCAACAATCTCTATTGGTGTGATTGGCTGGCTTTTCGGGGGTGCCATGTATCTGGCATAAGCGGTCGAGTAGTCGGTCCAAATTGGACGGACCCGGAGTGGTTCTTTTGAATGGCTTCTTCCGCTGACCAGGTTTAGAGCCTCGGAATCCGGCGTTGACTGCCGTATCCTCCTTGTCGTCGCCGTTAATGCATCGTTTATTTTTGCTTCGATGCGACCTGCCATTGTGGTCCTTGGTATCCGGACTGCCAGAATTTTTACTGAGGTTGTTGCTGCGAGCTAGCCAGCTGTCCTCTCCCGCACAAAAGCGGGTCATTAAGGATGTGAGGGCTGCCATGGATTTCGGCTTTCCCTGTCCTAGGTGTCGGGCTAGCCACTCGTCGCGGATGTTATGTTTGAAGG
The DNA here is from genome assembly GCF_018294505.1 of Triticum aestivum. NCBI lineage: Eukaryota > Viridiplantae > Streptophyta > Magnoliopsida > Poales > Poaceae > Triticum > Triticum aestivum. The sequence continues at coordinate 514,325,303 of NC_057804.1, forward strand.
CTGCGAGGGCCTCTACATCCGGACAGTCGACAATTTGATTTTTTTTGTTAGGAACCGTGTCCAGAACTGTCTGGCCGATTCGTCTGGCTGCTGAATTATGTGGCTTAGGTCATCGGCGTCTGGTGGTCGCACATATGTGCCCTAGAAGTTGTCGAGGAATGAGGCTTCTAGGTCTTCCCAACACCCAATTGACTCTACGGGCAAGCTGTTGAGCCAATGCCGAGCTGGTCCTTTAAGCTTGAGTGGGAGATATTTGATGGCATGGAGATCGTCACCGCGGGCCATATGGATGTGAAGGAGGTAATCTTCGATCCAAACCGCGGGGTCTGTTGTGCCATCGTAGGATTCAATGTTTACGGGTTTAAACCCTTCAGGGATTTGATGATCCATTACTTCGTCAGTGAAGCATAGCGGGTGTGCGGCGCCTCTATATTGGGCAATATCACGACGTAGCTCGAGTGAGCGTTGTCTGCTGTGTTCGGCCCGGCCAGAGTTATTGTATCCGGCGCGATAGTATTCGTCGTGGGTCGTGGGGCGCCCACGTGATCCATAGATGGATCTGGATTGCCTTGTTTTGTCCTCCAATATATCTCGCAAGTCCGGCGCGTTCCCTCTTGGCTTCGTACTTTTGGAGCGATGCCGGGGTACGGTCTTGGTGGAGGGCCTAGATGCCTCTCTGTCGCGACCACGGGGTGGTCGGTCGGCCGTATTGTGCGCTGGTGATGAAGGTATGTATGCTTCCTCCTCTAATCGGGGGAGCGACTTGCGTTTTGGGTAGCTTTTGGAGGGGCGTTCGAGTTCGTACTCTTCGGCCGCGAGGACCTCGGTCCATCAATCGGCCAGCAGGTCTTGATCAGCTTGAAGCTGTTGTTGTTTTTTCTTTAGGCTATTTGCCGTGGCGATAAGCCTACGTTTAAAACGCTCTTGTTCGACGGGATCCTCGGGCACGACGAATTCGTCGTTGTTGAGGCTTGCCTCGTCTTCGGAGGGAGGTATGTAATTATCATCCTCGACCTCTTCATCTGCCGCTCTCTTGTGAGGGCTTGCTTATGCCTCCTCCTGCGCTGAATCTTGCTGGAGGGGATTGTCTTCGGCACTTTCTGGGGTATTGTTATCTCCTGTGCCTGAATCTCCATTCTTGCTGTGGCGGGATTTGGAGCGGCGCCGCTGACATCAGCGCTTGGGCTGCTTCTTTAAGGAATCTTCCTCCGCTGCTTCTTCGCCGCCCCCCTCTTTTGGGGTGGTCTTCGAGTGCCCTTTAGGCGCTGGTTCTTGTTCGTCTCCGGCATCGTCGTCCATACCGTCGATGTCTTCGGAGTCGTAGTCTAGCATGTCTGTTAGATCGTCGACAGTACCTACAAAGTGGGTGGTGGGTGGGCTTTGAATTTCTTCGTCGTCCGTTCCCCAACCGTCCTGGCCATAGTCCGGCCAGGTCTCTCCAGATAGCGAGAGATGTTTTAGCGAATTTAGGATGTCGCCAAAGGGCGAGTATTGGAAGATGTCCGCGGCGGTGAATTCCATGACCGGCGCCCAATCAGATTCGATTGGCAGGGGTGCGGGAGGTTCGGAGTCCGGCAGGGAGTCCGGCACCTCGGAGTCACGAGCTTCGCAAGGGACAAGGTTAGTGTTCGGCTCCATCGCCGTGGAAGTTGCAGCCCCCGAGGTGGTGTCCAGCCACCGGTCCTCGATTTGGGCGATCGGCTCCGGACCGAGGGCCGGAGCGGATTCGTGTGCGGCCACCAAGGCACTATCCGGCGGCAGAGCTAGATCATGCCCATCGTGACAGTGCGGCACACTTGGTTGTGGCTCGAGCCCGTCGAAGATCAAGTCCCCGCGGATGTCGGACGTAAAGTTTAGGCTTCCGAACCTGACCTGACGTCCAGGGGCGTAGCTTTCGATCTGCTCCAGATGGCCAAGTGAATTAGCCCGCAGTGCGAAGCCGCCGAATACGAAGATCTGTCCAGGGAGAAAAGTCTCGCCCTGAACGGTGTTGTTGGTTGAAGAAGCCATCGAGCCTATCGGTGACGACACAGAGGAACTCTCAATGAAAGCACCAATGTCGGTGTCAAAACCGGCGGATCTCGTGTAGGGGGTCCCGAACTGTGCGTCTAGGTAGATGGTAACAGGAGAGAAGGGACACGATGTTTTACCCAGGTTCGGGCCCTCTTGATGGAGGTAAAACCCTACGTCCTGCTTGATTAATATTGATGACATGGGTAGTACAAGAGTAGATCTACCACGAGATCAAGGAGGATAAACCCTAGAAGCTAGCCTATGGTATGATTGTTGTAATGTAGGTTATGTCCTACGGACTAAAGCCCTCCGGTTTATATAGACACCGGAGAGGGCTAGGGTTACACAGAGTCGGTTACAATGGTAGGAGATCTACATATCCGTATCGCCAAGCTTGCCTTCCACGCCAAGGAAAATCCCATCCGGACACGGGACGGAGTCTTCAATCTTGTATCTTTGTAGTCTTGGAGTCCGGCGGACGATGATAGTCCGGCTGTCCGGACACCCCCTAGTCCAGGACTCCCTCAGTAGCTTTGCCACAAATACGATGTCAACTACAAGATCATGCAATGGCAATATGACAAAAGTAAAGTATGTCATGATGAACGGAACGGTGGAAAGTTGCATGGCAATATATCTCGGAATGGCTATGGAAATGCCATAATAGGTAGGTATGGTGGCTGTTTTGAGGAAGATATAAGGAGGTTTATGTGTGAAAGAGCGTATCATATCACGGGGTTTGGATGCACCGGCAAAGTTTGCACCAACTCTCAAGGTGAGAAAGGGCAATGCACGGCACCGAAGAGGCTAGCAAATGCGGAAAGGTAGAAGTGCGTATAATCCATGGACTCAACATTAGTCAAAAGAACTCATATAGTTATTGCAAAAATTTAGAAGACATCAAAAATCAAGTACTACGCACAATGCTCCTAGGGGATAGATTAGGAAAAGACCATCGCTCGTCCCCGACCGCCACTCATAAGGATGCACAAGCCAGGTACACTTCATGCTTCAAATTTGTCACACAACTTCACCCATATGTTCATGCTACGGGACTTACAAACTTCAACACAAGTATTTCTCAATTTCACAACTACTCAACTAGCATGACATTGATATTATTACCTCCATATCTCAAAACAATTATTAAGCACTAAATTTATCTTAGTATTCAATTCACTCAAAAGAAAGTTTCACATATCTTGAACACCAAGTATATTAACATTAAGCAAATTACCATGCTATTAATGACTCTCAAAATAATCTAAGTGAAGCATGAGAGATCAAGTTTCTTTAAAACAAATCCACCACCGTGCTCTAAAATATCTAAGTGAAGCACTAGAGCAAAAATTATCACGCTAAAAAATATAAGTGAAGCGCTATGAGCAAAACTATCAAGCTCAAAAGATATAAGTGAGGCACATAGAGTATTCTAACAAATTCCAAATCATGTATGGCTCTCTCAAAAGGTGTGTACAGCAAGGATGATTGTGGTAGACTAACAGGCAAAGACGCAAATAATACAAGACGCTCCAAGCAAAACACATATCATGTTGGTGAATAAAAATATAGCTCCAAGTAAATTACTGATGGAAGTGGACGAAAGAGGGGATGCCTTCCGGGGCATCCCCAAGCTTTGACTTTTTGGTGTCCTTGGATTATCTTGGGGGTGCCATGGGCATCCCCAAGCTTAGGCTCTTGCCACTCCTTGTTCCATAATCCATCAAAAGAATTCACCCAAAACTTGAAAACTTCACAACACAAAACTCAACAGAAATCTTGTGAGCTCCGTTAGAGAAAGAAAACAAAAGACTACTTCAAGGTACTGTAATTAACTCATTCTTTATTTATATTGGTGTTAAACCTACTGTATTCCAACTTCTCTATGGTTTATAAACTAATTTACTAGCCATAGATTCATCAAAATAAGCAAACAACACACGCAAAATAGAATCTGTCAAAAACAGAACAGTCTGTAGTAATCTGTAACTAACGCAAACTTCTGGAACTCTAAAAATTCTACCAAAATAGGAAGTCCTGGACAATTTGTTTATTCATCAGCATAAAAAAGAATCAACGCAAAATCACTCTCCAGTAAAAAATGGCAGCTAATCTCGTGAGCGCTAAGGTTTCTGTTTTTCAGCAGAATCAAATCAACTATCATCGTAGGTTATCCTATAGGTCCTACTTGGCACAAACACTAACTAAAACATAAAACTGTTGGGGAACGTAGTAATTTCAAAAAATTTCCTATGCACACGCAAGATCATGGTGATGCATAGCAACGAGAGGGGAGAGTGTTGTCTACGTACCCTCGTAGACCGAAGCGGAAGCGTTGACACAACGTAGAGGAAGTAGTCGTACGTCTTCCCGGTCCAACCGATCCAAGCACCGTTACTCCGGCACCTCCGAGTTCTTGACACACGTACAGCTCGATGATGCACCCCGGGCTCCGATCCAGTAGAGCTTCAGGGAGGAGTTCTGTCAGCACGACGGCGTGGTGACGATCTTGATGTTCAACTGTCGCAGGGCTTTGCCTAAGCACCGCTACAATATGACCGAGGTGTAATATCGTGGAGGGGGGCACCGCACACGGCTAAGGAACGATCACAAAGATCAACTTGTGTGTCTATGGGGTGCCCCCCGCCCCCGTATATAAAGGAGCAAGGGGGGGGGGGGGAGGCCGGCCGGCCCCTTGGGCGCGCCAAGGAGGAGGAATCCTCCTCCTAGTAGGAGTAGGATTCCTCCTTTCCTACTCCTACTAGGAGGGGGAAGGAAGGGGGAGAGAGGGGAAAGGAAAGGGGGGGGGGGCGCCCCCCTCCTAGTCCAATTCGGACCAGAGGGAGACGAGGCACACGGCCCACCCTGGCCGCCCCTCTCTCTTCCCACCAAGGCCCATGTGGCCCATTAATTCTCCCGGGGGGTTCTGGTAACCCCCCCGGCACTCCGGTTTTCTCCGAAATCACCCGGAACAATTCCGGTGTCCGAATATAGTCGTCCAATATATCAATCTTTATGTCTCGACCATTTCGAGACTTCTCGTCATGTCCGTGATCACATCCAGGACTCCGAACAACCTTCGGTACATCAAAATACATAAACTCATAAAGTAACTACCATCGTAACTTTAAGCGTGCGGACCCTACGGTTCGAGAACAGTGTAGACATGACCGAGACATGTCTCCGGTCAATAACCAATAGCGGGACCTGGATGCCCATATTGGTTCCTACATATTCTACGAAGATCTTTATCGGTCAGACCGCATAACAACATACGTTGTTCCCTTTGTCATCGGTATGTTACTTGCCCGAGATTCGATCGTCGGTATCCAATACCTAGTTCAATCTCGTTACCGGCAAGTCTCTTTACTCGTTCCGTAATACATCATCTCGCAACTAACTCATTAGTTGCAATGCTTGCAAGGCTTAAGTGATGTGCATTACCGAGAGGGCCCAGAGATACCTCTCCGACATTCGGAGTGACAAATCCTAATCTCGAAATACGCCAACCCAACAAGTACCTTTGGAGACACTTGTAGAGCACCTTTATAATCACCCAGTTACGTTGTGATGTTTGGTAGCACACAAAGTGTTCCTCCGATAAACGGGAGTTGCATAATCTCATAGTCATAGGAACATGTATAAGTCATGAAGAAAGCAATAGCAACATACTAAACGATCGGGTGCTAAGCTAACGGAATGGGTCATGTCAATCAGATCATTCAACTAATGATGTGATCTCGTTAATCAAATAACAACTCTTTGTTCATGGTTAGGAAACATAACCATCTTTGATTAACAAGCTAGTCAAGTAGAGGCATACTAGTGACACTCTGTTTGTTTATATATTCACACATGTATTATGTTTCCGGTTAATACAATTCTAGCATGAATAATAAACATTTATCATGATATAAGGAAATAAATAATAACTTTATTATTGCTTCTAGGGCATATTTCCTTCAGTCTCCCACTTGCACTAGAGTCAATAATCTAGATTACATAGTAATGATTCTAACACCCATGGAGTCTTGGTGTTGATCATGTTTTGCTCGTGGAAGAGGCTTAGTCAACGGGTCTGCAACATTCAGATCCGTATGTATCTTGCAAAGCTCTATGTCTCCCACCTGGACTAGATCCCGGATGGAATTGAAGCGTCCCTTGATGTGCTTGGTTTTCTTGTGAAATCTGAATTCCTTCGCTAAGGCAATCGCTCCAGTATTGTCACAAAAGATTTTCATTGGACCCGATGCACTAGGTATGACACCTAGATCGGATATGAACTCCTCCATCCAGACTCCTTCATTGGCTGCTTCCGAAGCAGCTATGTATTCCGCTTCACACGTAGATCCCGCCACGACGCTTTGCTTTGAACTGCACCAACTGACAGCTCCTCCGTTTAATGTAAAGACGTATCCGGTTTGCGATTTAGAATCGTTCGGATCAGTGTCAAAGCTTGCATCAACGTAACCATTTACGATGAGCTCTTTGCCACCTCCATATACGAGAAACATATCCTTAGTCCTTTTCAAGTACTTCAAGATGTTCTTGACCTGTCCAGTGATCCACTCCTGGATTACTTTGGTACCTCCCTGCTAAACTTATAGCAAGGCACACATCAGGTCTGGTACACATCATTGCATACATGATAGAGCCTATGGCTGAAGCATAGGGAACATCTTTCATTTTCTCTCTATCTTCTGCAGTGGTCAGGCTTTGAGTCTTACTCAACTTCACACCTTGCAATACAGGCAAGAACCCCTTCTTTGCTTGATCCATTTGAACTTCTTCAAAATTTTGTCAAGGTATGTGCTTTGTGAAAGTCCAATTAAGCGTTTTGATCTATCTCTATAGATCTTAATGCCCAATATGTAAGCAGCTTCACCGAGGTCTTTCATTGAAAACTTTTATTCAAGTATCCCTTTATGCTATCCAGAAATTCTATATCATTTCCAATCAATAATATGTCATCCACATATAATATTAGAAATGCTACAGAGCTCCCACTCACTTTCTTGTAAATACAGGCTTCTCCAAAAGTCTATATAAACCCAAATGCTTTGGTCACACTATCAAAACGTTTATTCCAACTCCAAGAGGCTTGCACCAGTCCATAAATGGATCGCTGGAGCTTGCACACTTTGTTAGCTCCCTTTGGATCGATAAAACCTTCTGGTTGCATCATATACAACTCTTCCTCCAGAAATCCATTCAGGAATGCAGTTTTTACATCCATTTGCCAAATTTCATAATCATAAAATGCGGCAATTGCTAACATGATTCAGACAGACTTAAGCATCGCTACGGGTGAGAAGGTCTCATCGTAGTCAATCCCTTGAACTTGTCGAAAAGCTTTTGCAACAAGTCGAGCTTTGTAGACAGTAACATTACCGTCAGCGTCAGTCTTCTTCTTGAAGATCCATTTATTCTGAATTGCTTGTCGATCATCGAGCAAGTCAACCGAAGTCCATACTTTGTTCTCATACATGGATCCCATCTCAGATTTCATGGCTTCAAGCCATTTTGCGGAATCTGGGCTCACCATCGCTTCTTCATAGTTCGTAGGTTCATCATGATCTAGTAGCATGACTTCCAGAATAGGATTACCGTACCACTCTGGTGCGGATCTTACTCTGTTTGACCTACGAGGTTCTGTATTAACTTGATCTGAAGTTCTATGATCATCATCATCAACTTCCTCACTAGTTGGTTTTGACGTCACAGAAACCGGTTCCTGTGTTGTATTATTTTCCAACAAGGGAGTAGGTACAGTTACCTCATCAAGTTCTACTTTCCTCCCACTCACTTCTTTCGAGAGAAACTCCTTCTCTAGAAAGGATCCATTCTTAGCAACGAATGTCTTGCCTTCGGATCTGTGATAGAAGGTGTACCCAACTGTCTCCTTTGGGTATCCTATGAAGACACATTTCTCCGATTTGGGTTCGAGCTTATCAGGTTGAAGCTTTTTCACATAAGCATCGCAGCCCCAAACTTTATGAAACGACAACTTTGGTTTGTTGCCAAACCATAGTTCATAAGGTGTCGTCTCAATGGATTTTGATGGTGCCCTATTTAATGTGAATGTGGCCGTCTCTAAAGCATAACCCCAAAATGATAGCGGTAAATCAGTAAGAGACATCATAGATCGCACCATATCAAGTAAAGTACGATTACGACGTTCGGACACACCATTACGCTGTGGTGTTCCGGGTGGCGTGAGTTGTGAAACTATTCCGCATTGTTTCAAGTGTAGACAAAACTCGTAACTCAAATATTCTCCTCCACGATCAGATCGTAGAAACTTTATTTTCTTGTTATGATGATTTTCAACTTCACTCTGAAATTCTTTGAACTTTTCAAATGTTTCAGACTTATGCTTCATTAAGTAGATATACCCATATCTGCTTAAATCATCTGTGAAGGTGAGAAAATAACGATATCCGCCACGAGCCTCAACATTCATCGGAGCACATACATCTGTATGTGTGATTTCCAACAAATTTGTTGCTCTCTCCATAGTACCGGAGAACGGCGTTTTGGTCATCTTGCCCACGAGGCACGGTTCGCAAGTACCAAGTGATTCATAATCAAGTGGTTCCAAAAGTCCATCAATATGGAGTTTCTTCATGCGCTTTACACCGATATGACCTAAACGGCAGTGCCACAAATAAGTTGCACTATCATTATCAACTCTGCATCTTTTGGCTTCAACACTATGAATATGTGTATCACTACTATCGTGATTCATCAAAAATAGACCACTCTTCAAGGGTGCATGACCATAAAAGATATTACTCATATAAATAGAACAACCATTATTCTTTGATTTAAATGAATAACCGTCTCGCATCAAACAAGATCCAGATATAATGTTCATGCTTAACGTTGGCACCAAATAAAAATTATTTAGGTCTAATACTAATCCCGAAGGTAGATGTAGAGGTAGCGTGCCGACCGCGATCACATCAACTTTGGAACCATTTCCCACGCGCATCGTCACCTCGTCCTTTGCTAGTGTTCACTTAATCCGTAGTCCCTGTTTCGAGTTGCAAATATTAGCAACAGAACCAGTATCAAATACCCAGGTGCTACTACGAGCTCTAGTAAGGTACACATCAATAACATGTATATCACATATACCTTTGTTCACCTTGCCATCCTTCTTATCCGCCAAATACTTGGGGCAGTTCCGCTTCCAGTGTCCAGTCTGCTTGCAGTAGAAGCACTCAGTTTCAGGCTTAGGTCCAGACTTGGGTTTCTTCTCTTGAGCAGCAACTTGTTTGCTGTTCTTCTTGAAGTTCCCCTTCTTCTTCCCTTTGCCCTTTTTCTTGAAACTAGTGGTCTTGTTGACCATCAACACTTGATGCTCCTTCTTGATTTCTACCTCCGCAGCCTTTAGCATTGTGAAGAGCTCGGGAATCGTCTTATCCATCCCTTGCATATTATAGTTCATCACGAAGCTCTTGTAGCTCGGTGGAAGTGATTGGAGAATTCTGTCAATGACGCTATCATCCGGAAGTGTAACTCCTAGTTGAATCAAGTGATTACAATACCCAGACATCTTGAGTATATGCTCACTGACAGAACTATTCTCCTCCATCTTGCAGCTATAGAACTTATTGGAGACTTCGTATCTCTCAATCCGGGCATTCTTCTAGAATATTAACTTCAACTCCTGGAACATCTCATATGCTCCATGACGTTCAAAACATCGTTGAAGTCCCGGTTCTAAGCCGTAAAGCATGGCACATTGAACTATCGAGTAGTCATCAGCTTTGCTCTGCCAGACGTTCTTAATGTCGTCAGTTGCATCAGCAGCAGGCCTGGCACCCAGCGGTGCTTCCAGGACGTAATTTTTCTGTGCAGCAATGAGGATAATCCTCAAGTTATGGACCCAGTCCGTGTAGTTGCTACCATCATCTTTCAACTTTGCTTTCTCAAGGAACGCATTAAAATTCAACGGAACAACAACACGGGCCATCTATCTACAATCAACATAGACAAGCAAGATACTATCAGGTACTAAGTTCATGATAAATTTAAGTTCAATTAATCATATTACTTAAGAACTCCCACTTAGACAGACATCTCTCTAGTCATCTAAGTGATCACGTGATCCAAATCAACTAAACCATAATCGATCATCACATGAGATGGAGTAGTTTTCAATGGTGAACATCTTATGTTGATCATATCTTGTCACGCCCAATATGCGACCCTATCCAAAAGGAACTCGAAGGTCCCACCAAGGATAGACCCGCATATTGAGATGCTTTTGCAAGGTGGATATCATTACATCAACAATTACATAATAGTGGGGATACATACAAAAGGCATACAATGCCACATGAATACAACAATACATCATACAAGAACAACATCCGACTACGGATGAATCATAAACAGAAACTCAAACAATATCCACCCTGCTAGCCCAGGCTGCCGACCTGGAACCTATCCCCTGATCGAAGAAGCAGAAGAAAAACTCAACGCTAGCAAGCATCGCTCTCGCGTCATGATCATCGCAAACCTGTACCTGCAACTGTTGTTGTAGTAATCTGTGAGCCACGAGGACTCAGCAATCCCATTACCATGGGTATCAAGACTAGCAAAGCTTAATGGGAAAGGAAGGGGTAAAGTGGTGAGGTTGCAGCAGTGACTAAGCATGATATGGTGGCTAACATACGCAAAAGAGAGTGAGAAGAGAAACAAAGGAACGGTCGTGAAGCTAGCAATGATCAAGAGGTGATCCTAAACACCTACTTACGTCAAACATAACCCGAAGACCGTGTTCACTTCCCGGACTCCGCCGAGAAGAGACCATTACGGCTACACACGCGGTTGATGCATTTTAATTCGGATCTGGTCTCAAGTTATCTACAACCGGACATTAACAAATTCCCATCTGCCACATAACCGCGGGCACGGCTCTCAAAAGTTTATACCCTGCAGGGGTGTCCCAACTTAGCCCATGACAAGCTCTCGCGATCAACGAAGGAATAGACCTTCTCCCAGGAAGACCCGATCAGTCTCGGAATCCCGGTTTACAAGACATTTCGACAATGGTAAAACAAGACCAGCAAGACCTCCCGGCGTGCCAACATCCTGATAGTAGCCGCGCGTATCTCGTCTCAGGCCACGACCGGATGAGCAGTACGTACAACTAGAACCAGCCCTCAAGTTTCCCCCAGGTGGCGCAGCAAGTGGCTCTAGTTTGGACCAACACTTAGACAAGCATTGGCCCGGGGGGCTGAATAAAGATGACCCTCGAGAGAGCGACTCCCAAGGGAAAAGTAGGTGGTGGTGAGGCAAATGGTAAAACCAATGTTGGGCCTTGCTGGAGGAGTTTTATTCAAAGCGAACTGTCAGGGGGGTCCCATAAATCACCTGACCGCGTAAGGAACGCAAAATCCGGGAACATAACACCGGTATGACGGAAACTAGGGCGCCAAGAGTGGAACAAAACACCAGGCATAAGGCCGAGCCTTCCACCCTTTACCAAGTATATAGATGCATTAATAATATAAGAGATATTGTGATATCCCAACATAACCCTGTCCACCATGGAGAAATCTTCAACTTCACATGCAACTAGCAACGCTATAAGAGGGGCTGAGCAAAAGCGGTAACATAGCCAAACAACGGTTTGCATAAGAAAGGTGTCAAAGGTTAGAGGTTCATGGCAATATGGGATGGCTTGATAAACAGGTAATAGGTAGCGCAGCATAGCGATAGAACGAAGCAACTAGCATAGCAACGATAGTAATGAGATCCAAGGTGACGGTCATCTTGCCTGAAATCCCGCTAGGAAGAAGAACGAGTCCATGAAGAAGATGAAGCCACGAAGACGAACCAAGCGTAGACGAACGAATCCTCACGATCGCAACGAAACAGGAACTATCGAAAAGAAGCACACAACATGGGTAAACACACCACACATGAACAAGGCATGATGCACAACAAGCATGATGCATGACCAAGCTACATGAAGCTACTCATGGCAAGAGATGATGCAAACAAGAACAACACATCAAGGCAAGTTTAAATGAGGCCGGGAACAACATATAACAATTCCGGTAAGTCCTCATATGCAAATTTCGAAATTGGTCCAGAACTGAATAAACATTATGTTCAAGTTGTTAAACAGCAAGTTAAGATGCATCAAGATGATCTACACAAAATTCTAGTCAAGTTACATATAAAGTTCATTAGATTCGGAGCTACGGCCTAGAAGATATGAGCAAAACAAGTTAAACATGGCATTGATACAAGTCATAACAATAATCTGTCCATAACAGCAACTAGGCATCTTACAAGCATCAAAACAACATGCTACAGTACCACAACATAATAACAAAAGGCATGGGCATGAAGTACAGGTAAAGCATAACAAAACATGAACACTTAGCTATCTCCAGAAAAGACTGGAACATGCTCAAAATGACATGGTAAGATTGCAAATAATAACAGTTTCAGACTTAGCAGAAATAACATCAGGTTGCAATGTTTAGAGCTATCAAACAACATGTTACAGGAACATATTATGGCAAACAAAGGCATGACATGAATCTACTAAAAGCATAGATCAAAAGTCCCTTACTGACCAAGAGTCAAAAAGGATCAGAAAATATGATGGCACCCATGTAAACATGGCAAGTTATATTACAGATTCATATATGACAGAAACAACAATAAGTAGGCATATTCGTGAGCTTGAACCACTCACCACAGAGCAATACATGGCATGGCAAGGCAACCAACAGTAAGAAGACATGTTTATGAAGCTAAGCATGGCAATAGAAAGGTCATAGGGTGCATGGAACACTAGGAAAACACATGGGAACAAGTGAACTTAATGTTAACAGGCTCATAGCAACATTATGAAGCAACTTTGGAGCAAGATAACAACATGTTCCAGCAGGCTATAAATGCAACCAAGGGCATGAATGGATAGAGCAAGACATGTAGACCAAAACATGTTTATAGAGCATCTCCAGATTATGCATAGCATGATTAGTAGCAACATGTTAACATAGCAACAAAATATAACAGAATCTGCCAGGAAAACAGCAGCAGCAACTACCCTACTTAACAAGCTCGATGCACTCAGCACACAACTCACAAAAATACATGGCATACACCCCTGGAAAGATGGCATGGCATAGATCAAAACACATGTAGAGCCCAACCTCATAGGATACACACATCAATCATGGCAAAAATGACAAATGAGCAAGTTATAACAGTTTCAGCAGATTAACATCAACATGCACTCTTCCAACAGCATTTCGGGCATCAAGATGAGCTCAAATGAAAATGATTCAATGGAATGAAATGAAGTACTATTCAAGGCGAACAATTCGACATATTACACGCACAAAACAGAGCTACGGATGCAGAGTTGTGATGCGATGAACATGGCATGATTATATGAAAAACTGGGGACTTAGTGGAATTTTACCTCCGGGAAAAGTCAACCCGGGACGGAGGCGTTCCGGGACGGAGGGATCCGGGCGTTTGGTTCGAGGGAGTGGTGGATCTGGTCCCGATCCGAAGGTCGCCGGAGGAGCTCGCCGGAGACGGTGGGGAAGGAGGCCGGAGGCGAGGGAGATGGCCGGGGGAGACCGGAGAGGGCCGGGGCGGCGCGGCTCCGGCACGGGGGCCGCGGCAGCCGGCGAGGGGACGCGGCGGCGGCGACCCAGGCCGGCGGCGGGAGGCGCGCGGCGCGGCAGGGGAGGCGCCGGAGGGAGCTTGGAGCGGCGCGGCGCCCCTGCTCCGGCGACCTCGCGCGCGGGCAGGCGCGGGCGGGGCGGAGGAAGGCGGAGGCGGCGAACCGGGCCGGGCGGGGGCCGCGCCGAGGCTGGCGGCGGCCGGCGGCGAGGTTGCCCGGCGGCAGAGGAGGCGGGCGGCCGCGCCGGCGGGTGGGGCGCGGCGGCCGGCGGGAGCGGGCGCGCCCACGGGCGAGGCGGCCCGGGCGACGGCGGCGGCGGGCCCGCGGCGGGCCTGGCGGGCCGGCGCGGTGGGTGGAGGTGGCGGCGACACGTGTCGGCGGCCGATTGGCCGCGGGCAGCGGGCGGACGCGTCCGGTCCAGATCGGACGTGTCTGGCGGGCGAGAGGAGCAGGGCTAGGGTTTCGGGGGAGAATTCATCCGCGAATTTCGGGGGAGGGGGTGTATTTATAGGTAGAGGGAGCTAGGAGAGTCCAAATGAGGAGCGGTTTTCGGCCACGCGATCGTGATCGAATGACCGAGAGCATGGAGGGGAGTTAGATGGGTTTTTGGCCACTTTGGAAGGGGTGTTGGGCTGCAAAGAGAAAGGGGCTTTACGGTTACCCGGTTAACCGTTGGAGTATCAAACGACCTCCAAATGGCACGAAACTTGACAGGCGGTCTACCGGTGCTATACCAAGGCCGCTTGGCAAACCTCGGGCCATTCCAAGAAAGTTTAAAACCCGCACATGAAAAGAGAGAAGAGGGGAACGCCAGATGACATAGGAGTGCCGGATTGCAAAACGGACAACGGGGAAAATGCTCGGATGCATGAGACGAACATGTATGCAAAATGAGATGCACATGATGACACGATATGAAATGCATATGATGACATGGCAAAGTGCAACACGCAAGCAAATGACATGGCAACGACGGCGAATAACTGGAAGACACCTGGCGCATCAAATCCGGGGCGTTACAACACTCCTCCACTAACAAGAGATCTCGTCCCGAGATCTTAGGACCGAGCCGGAAGGAAAAAGGGATGAGGTGAAACAAGAACTCAAGAGAAGAAGCAAAGAATCGAGAGCACTCGAGAATAAGAGAGGAACGACGAGCACGATGAGAATCGAAAGCTCACGGAATGTGATAGACTACGAAACCCACTCGTTCTAACCGGAGTGGTTATAATGAGAAAAGAAACGAATAAGACTGAAAGGATTTAGGCAGCACTCCGGCTAAAATGGAATGGTTAGAACATGAACTTGAGAGGATGGAATGATACTTGATGAACTCTTGAAGAATGACTTAAATCATGAAAAACCACCATGAAGAACTCCGGTAACAAAAAAGATGATGAGATAGAATGAAGGATGAAAGAATAAGATGAGCATTGCGATGATTTAGATGGGGTTCCGACGAGATGGCCGAGGACATTTGAACTCCGGAAAGAAAACACTTGGAACTAGACTTTATTCACCATGAACAAACTCCGAAGGAAGGGATTACTCATTTGGATGAAATAAGAATAAGATTTATTGTATGCTTATCCTTCATCAACTTAAATTGATGACAAGCAATTGATTTTGCATACTACTTATTCTTCTTGAAAAAGGATAGAGAAGGGATATATCGCAAACTTGAGAAGGTCTTCATAAACCACCGATAGAATTGAAAATAACGAATGAATTAATATGATAAACAAGGAAAAGAATCTTGAACGAACCACCGTAAGAATTCGAAAATGACTGACGAAAGAGAATGAATCACCGGGAAGAATTTGAAGAACAAATATGCTTGAGGTGATTTAGATGCAAGAGAACAAAGAGATCATGAGCTGATTAAAGAACACTTGAACGAAGCACCAGGATAAATAGAGAACGATAACTGTAATGATGGCCTCCGGTTAAAAGAAACAGGCAAACAACTTCTGACATACTCCGGATGGGTAAGAAAGAATGTCTGACAAACGGAATAATCCACGAGGATAACATGAAGCTAGAACCATGAAACTTCGAGAGAACAAACAAGATTTAGAGGAAAAACTCTTCTTCTTCGGTCTTCAAATAGCGACGGAAAACACCACCAAAATTATTGAGATACTCTGGGGAAATGAAAAAGCAGAGAGGTTAAGCCAACAATGAAATGAATTTGAAATTGATCTTGGAAAAAGCATGTGACTGATGAAATTCATTCTTACGTCACACTTGAAAAGAATTTGAGAATAACTCCGGGGAATTAGAAGAGTCAGGTAAGATCCTGGGCAAAGACCTGTGGGTTAGGGCCCACTAAAAAACACCGTTGGAAAGGGATGATGAACAGATAGATGATGCACCGGAATAATTGAAATATTTGAATGAGGTGATAACCCCGAATTAATTCTAACACAGATGAATCTCTTGAGATGTCTTGAGCACTCCAGAAGGATAAACTGGCGAGAGGCGAACGAGCAAGGAAAACACTTGATCCGAGGAAAGAAAAAAATATGATCAACACCGAAAAACTTGAATTGAGTCCATCGGAAAAAGAAAAGGGATGAAGAATGACGAACGAGACGAGAATTCACCGGTTGAAACAATTGACGAAAGATTGAAGATGCTCCACACGAATGAAATTGATGGTCGAAAGAGACTCAAACTCCAGGAAGAAGAGGGTGGGAGGGCGGGAAAAACAAAGACAACTTAGAAGGGGAAACCGACGAATATCTTGAAGAGAAAACACCCGTTGAAATAATTGAGGAAAGAAAGCAAGGACTTCACACGAGTAGGAAGGATACTCGATTACGGACTCCGGATTCGAGAAGAAGGGAGGGTGGGTGGGAAAAACAAGGACAACTTCGGACAGGGAAAAACAACGACGTCGGAGGAAGAACTAAGGATTGATCTCGTGAAAGACAAAGAGGTTCGAGTCGACTAGACGAGAGATGCACCGGATAAAAGAGCTGGGGAACAACGATCGGAAAAACTAACCGCGTGATCCTAAAGAAAAATTTGAACGGGAAGAGGAGTAATTCAAAACACCTACGTCAAGATTCCTCACCAGAGCGACGAAGGGGCAGAGGAGTAAAAAGAATTCCTACTCTCCGAAGGTCCCACCAAGGATAGACCCGCATATTGAGACGCTTTTGCAAGGTGGATATCATTACATCAACAATTACATAATAGTGGGGATAGATACAAAAGGCATACAATGCCACATGAATACAACAATACATCATACAAGAACAACATCCGACTACGGATGAATCATAAATAGAAACTCAAACAATATCCACCCTGCTAGCCCAGGCTGCCGACCAGGAACCTATCCCCTGATCGAAGAAGTAGAAGAAAAACTCAACGCAAGCAAGCATCACTCTCGCATCATGATCATCGCAAACCTGTACCTGCAACTGTTGTTGTAGTAATCTGTGAGCCACGAGGACTCAGCAATCCCATTACCATGGGTATCAAGACTAGCAAAGCTTAATGGGAAAGGAAGGGGTAAAGTGGTGAGGTTGCAGCAGTGACTAAGCATGATATGGTGGCTAACATACGCAAAAGAGAGCGAGAAGAGAAACAAAGGAACGGCCGTGAAGCTAGCAATGATCAAGAGGTGATCCTGAACACCTACTTACGTCAAACATAACCCAAAGACCGTGTTCACTTCCCGGACTCCGCCGAGAAGAGACCATCACGGCTACACACACGGTTGATGCATTTTAATTCGGATCTGGTGTCAAGTTATCTACAATCGGACATTAACAAATTCCCATCTGCCACATAACCGCGGGCACGGCTCTCGAAAGTTTATACCCTGCAGGGGTGTCCCAACTTAGCCCATGACAAGCTCTCGCGATCAACGAAGGAATAGACCTTCTCCCAGGAAGACCCGATCAGTCTCGGAATCCCGGTTTACAAGACATTTCGACAATGGTAAAACAAGACCAGCAAGACCTCCCGGCGTGCCGACATCCTGATAGTAGCCGCGCGTATCTCGTCTCAGGCCACGACCGGATGAGCAGTACGTACAACTAGAACCAGCCCTCAAGTTTCCCCGAGGTGGCGCTGCAAGTGGCTCTAGTTTGGACCAACACTTAGACAAGCATTGGCCCGGGGGGCTGAATAAAGATGACCCTCGAGAGAGCGACTCCCAAGGGAAAAGTAGGTGGTGGTGAGGCAAATGGTAAAACCAATGTTGGGCCTTGCTGGAGGAGTTTTATTCAAAGCGAACTGTCAGGGGGGTCCCATAAATCACCTGACCGCGTAAGGAACGCAAAATCCGGGAACATAACACCGGTATGACGGAAACTAGGGCGACAAGAGTGGAACAAAACACCAGGCATAAGGCCGAGCCTTCCACCCTTTACCAAGTATATAGATGCATTAATAATATAAGAGATATTGTGATATCCCAACATAACCCTGTCCACCATGGAGAAATCTTCAACTTCACATGCAACTAGCAACGCTATAAGAGGGGCTGAGCAAAAGCGGTAACATAGCCAAACAACGGTTTGCATAAGAAAGGTGTCAAAGGTTAGAGGTTCATGGCAATATGGGATGGCTTGATAAACAGGTAATAGGTAGCGCAGCATAGCGATAGAACGAAGCAACTAGCATAGCAACGATAGTAATGAGATCCAAGGTGACGGTCATCTTGCCTGAAATCCCGCTAGGAAGAAGAACGAGTCCATGAAGAAGATGAAGCCACGAATATGAACCAAGCGTAGACGAACGAATCCTCACGATCGCAACGAAACAGGAACTATCGAAAAGAAGTACACAACATGGGTAAACACACCACACATGAACAAGGATTTGGAGTACGCAACAAAGCTTGCGCACGCCGAGATATTGGCGCCAGTGACTCGGAGGAAGAAGAAGTGGCGCAGCAAGGCCACGGAGGGCATCACCTCGACGTGCGCCTCGCAGTAGTAGGTGAAAATCGATAGAAGGAGAACAGAGTTGGGATGGAGATGCAGAGCCTGTAGCTTATAATGGCGGAGGACAACATAGAAGAACTCAGAGAAAGGAGGCACCAGGCCAGCGATGACGGCGCTCATGAAGAAGGGATAGAAGGTGCTCCCCTTGTCCTCCGGCCGGGCGGAGCCGGGCCGGAGCGCAGTCTCCCCCATCTCGCTGCCCTGCGCCGCTGTCATCAGCCGCGTGAGGGCAAGATTCTTCTCCGTCATGTTTGGGGGATCCAGAGCCGGCGAGTACCAGACCGATGGAGCCTCGGCCGCGGTCTTGCGGGGTGCCATTGCTCGCTGGAGGAGAAAGGATGAGGTGGATCTGGAGATTTCGGAAGCAGGAGGGCAAGAGCAAGAAAGGGGATCTGGAGCAGGGCGAATAAGAGCAATGAAGGTAAGCCTAACCCGAGCCAGCTTTTTTGTCAATCGGGCAGTTGCCAAGGCAGCGCAGGGAAGCGGAGATGCCCACGTCCAATCAACCGCCACACGACGACCAAGGTCGCAGGCTGTTGGTGCCTGCGGTGCTCCGCATTTGCCCTTTCGCTTCGTCGCTAAGCCAACTCCGAGCGCGCCTTGGGCCCGGGGGCTACTGACGGTGTTCTGGGAACGGGGGTCCCCAGACTTGCCTGCTTGCGGCCTGCAGCGTGGCTCAGGTGGTGGCCCAGTATGGCCCATCTTCATCAACTCAAGCTCAACACCCTCACGAGGGGCCAAGCCTCGCGGGGCAGACGACGCAAGGCTTCCTCAGGAACGGCCTCACCAGGCAGGCTCGCGAGGAGGCGGAGAGATCAAGGCAGGGGTACCTCGCGAGGTGCTCGTGACGCAAGCCATGACGATCGAGACCAGGCGGGCGCCGACCTGCGCAATGTCCTTGTTTCCTCTTTGGTGCAAAGGGGGCAAGCGCAGGCGCGGAGTATCGAGGCATCGAGCAAAGGTTACCATTTCGGTGCAACAAGACCAAGACCAGCAGAGCGGCAGGACGAAGGTCACCGTGGAGCCCAAGACGGCGTCATCGCCAATGCCTTTGGCAGCCGAAGACCAACTTTAGTCAGGATAACTTGTACTAGATGTTCCCCTTCAAAATGGCCGTTGTTGGCGCCCTTCCCGCTCAATATTTGGGAAGAGGACCAGGGCCTCTATATATAAGAGATAGCCACCACAGTAGAGGGCATCGAGTTCTCATCAGATCCAGAGGGATCAAACTCACCCAAGTAGTTCACCGCACCAGCCCAAGAACACCTCTCGCGAGGTTGTTCTACCTTTGTAATGTTCATCATCAGCCCCTGAGGCAATCCACCACACCACACACTAGAGTAGGGTATTACACCACAACGGTGGCCTGAACCAGTATAAACCTTGTGTCCCTTGTGTTGTTCATCGTGTAGCTGAGATTCATAGCGAGGCGTTAGGACGTGGATCGGTAGGGGGAAGATCTTCGCGCGCACCCCAGAGTTTGAACCTTAAGGGTTTTGCCGGAACCCGATATACGACAGGTGCCCCGAACGGCACCGGCAGCGGCGGTAGCCACTGGCAGCCGGAGGCGGCCATGGACGGGAAGCAAGGGCCACGGTGGCGCTAGGCAGCGGGAGCGGGGAGGGGGTGCGAGGCGCGACGGGCGCGGGGCTGCATAGGCGACGACGGCGTGGGCGGAGTAGAGCCGTGGCGGTTAGCAGCAAGAGCTGCAGCAGCGCAGAGCAGCAAGGGCGGGAGCTGTGCAGGGCCGCGACAGCAGCAGCATGTCGAGCAGCTGGCCGGGCAGGTCCGGCTGCGGCGGGGCAGTGGAAGGGAAGCAGGGGCGAGCGGGACTGCGTGGCAGGGGCGATGTGAGGTGTGGCGAGTGGAGTAGCTAGCAGCGTGCGGCGAGCGACGACGGCGTGGGCGCAGAGGCGGGTAGCCGAGGGGTCAGGGCGTGTGCGCGCGCAGATGCGTAGCTTCGGCCATGGCAACCGAGCTCGATCGCGGCGGTAGGTACGATAACGACAACGAACACGGCTACGAAAACGGAGGAAGGCGCCAACGAGAGAGAGAAAAGAGCCGGAGCTCACCGGCGTTGAAGAGAAGGCCTGGGGAAGCCGGAGGAGCTCGAGGTTGCGCAGATCGACGCGGTGGCCGCTGGAGTCCGAGGAGTAAGTCGAGGTTGGGGTGGAGTCATGAGGCGTCCGACATCGTGTGGCTCGATGTAGATGATGAGGATGACGCTATGGTGCTCCCGGACTCATTGGCGAGGCAAGGGCTGGATGGTGGCCACGGGCTTCTCGGGAGCGAGCCCATGGCGATGCTCGGCGAGGAGGGATCTGGCGAGGGGGAAGGGATGGAGTGAGAGGGGGCAAGTGGGCTGAGTAGGAGCGGGGGCCGATGCATCGGGGGAAGGGGGATCCTTATCCCTAGCCGGCGACGTGGAGGTGTGGGGGAGCGGGCGGGTCCAACGGCGACCGTGGGCGCGGGTCGGTTGAACAGGGGAAGGGGGCGACCGGCAGGTGGAGTCAGCCGTCCGGCTCGGGGGGGCTAGGCCCAGGGAAAGAAATAGTGGGGGTGGGCCTTTTCTTTCTTTTAGTATAGCCTTTTCCCTTATCATTTTCCTGCCTCTGTTTCATTTATTTTAGGGTAATAAAACACTTTATAAGAAAATGTTGGTTCATCACCGTAATTAGCTATTGAAAATTTGCAACACTTTGAATATTTTGGTTTTGACATCTGAAAACTTTATTTGTTGACTTTATTTTAAATTTTAACTTGAATCAGATGGGATCAATGCGGGACCTAGCAACAGTAAAAGTTATGACCTGGCGCTATTAACAGGGGATTAGTGTAGCTTAATTATCCGAGCATCACAAATCTCCTCCATTACAAGAAATCTCGTCCCAAGATTTAAGGGGTGATGTAAGGGGGAAAGACTCGAGAAGGTCGGAGCTCAACACAAGATAGGTACTTGGGGGCTATCTCAGTGAACGTGGCATAGAGGCATCTCTCGAGTTGAAATTCAAGAAAGTCATCGAGAGCAAGGTAAGAAGTTGTAATAAGAAGCTTCAAGTGGTTAGGAAATCGTTCGATGTCTGAAACAAAGTGTGAAAGGGGCTCAGAGCATCGAGAATAAGTATTGCATTTGATACTAGAATAGATCACAAGGAAGGTGGCTCGCGAATTACATACGAAGCCAAGTGCGAGGGATAACTTAGAAAATAGGGATGTATAGGAGAGTCAGGTTTCGAACGTGTCGAACTATGGGTTATGGGCCCACCATGTGGGTTAAAAGCAAGAAGGTGCTAACATTTTGCATGGTCATGATAGCAAGGCAGGTCAGAGGATAGCCTGTCAATTATGTTGGCAACAACGTTGGTACCGAGGGCGAGGGACGAAGAGAACCATTTTCCTGCTCGTTAAGACGAGGCTGACCAATAGGCAAAGTTCTCGTCCATCGTTGGCTACTGGAATGTCATCAACAATAGTAACAAGGTCTTACTAACAGAGTTTGTACACCGAGGTGTTTACATAAGCAGGGAATTATCACTGCTCAGATATGTTAGGTTATAAGAAAGGTTAAACAAAGCAATGGAAAGACAAGTGTAGATTCGAATCAGTTATCGGCATTCTCAAGTGTCTAACAACTCAGAACCCGTGGAAACTTGGAATCGGCAAGAAATAATAGTTGATGAAGAACTCATAAGAGGTTATGTAGTTCTGTGATATTCTCGAGATACCAAAGGGTAATACTCAAAGGTAGAACATGATAGAGGTTGGACAGGTGAAAAGATCTGCAGAGGACAAGTACTTCAACTTGTCCAAGAATGGGATTAAAGAATAACAATATGGTTGGGACCATGGTTGCAAGGGATCAATCATAGATACAAGATGAACTTATCACAAGGGGATTATTACTATGACAAGAAGCTTCCATGATAAGTTCCACATCAGGTCCATGGGCATGAACACAAAGGCTCAAGGTTGACTCCCACTTCTCCAATGCATAACCTTCCATTCACTTCTCATCTTCGACGATGTTGAAGAGGTCAAAATTTACCTGAAGAAACGCTAGTAGATATAACTCGCATAATCTTCGGCTTCACACAGATTAGGGAAGGCGTAGGATTAAACCACTGGAGCATCTTATCACATAGACCACAAAGTTCACGAGTAAATAACTCAAGCTCGAAAGTAGAGCATGGTTGAGGAAACAGAGGGTACAATTTACCAAAGGCATTATGTATCTGAGGAAAAGGTCACAAGGTGATTAAATATGAAGGACGCTATCGGAAAAAATCCAACAAAGGACCTTGTGGTCCACAAGGGATCTGATGTGAGAATCAGTACTCACCTAGAAGAAGAAAGAATGTAAGGATATCCGATTATAGCAACAACTAACTAATTCAAAACTCAAAATGCAAAGGAATTATGATTCCAAAATGGGGGATCAGAAGCAGAGGCTCTGATCAAAGACAAGTTGAATAGACATAGACCGACAATCATTCAAGGTTTGATTTGCCGAACACCAGCACATGTTCGGGGTGACATCTGAGCCGAAGGGAAGAATTCTAGTTGTGCTTGATGATTGCAAGCATTCACAAACACATCGAATCAAATGTTCAAAATGACAATGACAAAGGATACTACTGAATATTGCCAGACATATGGAAAGTATCCTTAATGCAAGCAGACAAGTAATTGTAGAGCAATAGTTGGAGAGGCTTTGGTTTGGGACGTCAATCTCATTCATCAGCGGTGTGTGCCGCGTACTATGATTGCTTTCTTCTTGCTGTCAACTCCTAATCTATATTTCACTGAGCTTCCTTCCCGAAAGACCGGATAGTATTCCAAAGTATCTTCTGAATCATTTGATCAACTAGGAATGAACAAATCCTCGCTAAGTGTGAGGAATTATCCGTGGATGTATACATGTGGCAAGGAATCGCAAGGCAGTGTCACAGGGGATTCTTAAAAGTCAGAGAACAATTCGATGTATCATGTACTAATAAGAGTAACTGGGTATGATTGTATGAACAAGTGTATGAAGTTATCCGTAAGGATATATCGGAGGTAGGAATTGCAAAAGCGACGAGCACAAAAGTCTCGAGAAAATACTGATGGTTATCTTTTGAATCTTCTGGTGAAGCAGGCCATCATCTGGAATGAAGGGGCTCTCTGGGAGAGAGTATTTACGGGAACCTAGAGTTAGAGTTAGTAAAATCATTTAAACTGAATAGAAGAGAGATCAGATTCCCAGAGTATAGATGAGGAATAAAAAATCCTAATACCACCCAATTGCGATGTGGGCCCATAAGCCACACAGCCATGTTAGTAAAACAGCTTTTCAAAGACTAGACTCAACTTCGGCCAAGGAGTTAGAAAGGGGGATCCTACAGGCAGTCGGCTCTGATACCAACTTGTGACGCCCCCGATTCAATCGTACACTAATGGTACACGCAAATGTGTACGATCAAGATCAGGGACTCACGGGAAGATATCAGAACACAACTCTAAACTCAATTTGAAATAAAACAAGCTTTATATTACAAGCCAGGGGCCTCGAGGGCTCGAAACACAACAGTCAGCGGAAGCAACATTATCTGAGTACATACATAAGTTAAACAAGGATGCCGTAAGAAGGCTAGCACAAAAGCAACACGATCGAAGAGGCAAGGCCTCCTGCCTGGGACCTCCTAACTACTCCTGGTCGTCGGCGGTCTCTAAGTAGTAGCATCCATCGGCGGTGGCATCTGGCTCCAGGGATCCATCATCTGGTTGCATCAAACGGAAAGAAGAAAGAAGGGGGAAAGGGGTAGCAAAGCAACCGTGAGTACTCATCCAAAGTACTCGCAAGCATCAGATCTATACTAAGTATGCATTGGTATCAAATGGAAGGTTTGTATCTGTGGACTGAACTACAAAATGCCAGAATAGAGGGGGAAGGCCTAGCCTATCAAAGACTAGCATCTTCAAGCAGCTCCAAGCATCTTGCAGCAAGTAGGAGAGCAAAGAATAGCAGTTTATAATTAACAAGCATGTTGTAGAAACAACGCCCAGAGATCCTTCCCCGACTCCCTGCGTGAAAGCAATCTCGGAGCCACATATCTCAAGTATCCATTTCTAGTTATATAAGATCAGGATATAAGTCTGAACGTCCGTTACCGTGGACACGACTATTAATAGATAACCTTCCCTGCAGGGGTGCACCACGTTTTCCAACACGCTTGATTACTCTGGCCGGACACACTTTCCTGGGTCATGCCCGGGCTCGGAAGATCAACACGTCGTAGTCCTACCTAGGCTTAGTAGAGAGGTCCCCGCCGGTCTACCTCCTAAGCACTCCCGGGTCTGGGCCCATCACCCGTTGCACTCCGGGTCGTTGCGTACAGGGCGGGTCCAGGCTCCACCACTACAGGATGGTGCCGGCCCAGCCGTGCCGTACTGCTGAACTGGACGTCTGACAAAGCTTCGGCTGATACCACGACGCCGAGACCCATAACTATTCTCGCATGGTGGTTGGTGCGTAAAGGCCAAAGGCCAACTCAAAACAAATACCCAAGCCATAGTGTATTATTAGCTTGCGGAGACGAGCAGAGACGCACAATTGAAGTGACCCCGTCGCCCCATCTCGTGGACTTACAACAAGGGCCCAGAATGCCCGGCCGTGCCACATCATTATCTTGTGGGTGCTCTCCGGGCCCGCCCGACTTTCACCAATGTCTCAAGTAAAGTCAAGGTAACAGTGTGTCCAAACATCAAGGGGAAAACCCGAGGAATCACCCTCGGAGGATTCCACTCGATGTAATCATCAAGGTGAACGTAAGAGGAACCACCCTCGAGGTTCACACTTGAGGTGTTGCACAACAGAGTCGTATCGGGAATGGTGAAGGAGGAACCACCCATGACCGAATAGCTACACTACAAAGATCTCATCAGGAGTGATGTATGAGGTTCCACCCTCGGCACTCGATGGTAACTCTGCAGAGTCAAGCAACAAAAGGGGAGTGATGTGATGTGAAGTGTCAGGCTCTGGTCGTCGATCACATTGACCGAGTCATCGATGATGAAGCAGGGGCAACAAGGACAAGGTGGGGGTCATTGATGGATCACTATCCAACCTATACTAAGCAGTTTAGGATAAGCAGGTAGGTAACGAAAGCAGGCTATGCATCAGAATAGCAGCATTCAAATACGGTACCAAAATCTAATGCAAGCATGAGAGAATGGAATGGGCAATATCCGGATGATCATAGGGGGGGGGGCTTGCCTGGAAGCCGCGCTGAAAGGGAACAAGTGTCATCGTCGACATAGTCGATCACAATGGCATCAGCAGCGGGCTAGGGACGTGTGATAAACAAACAGAGGGCATGTTCGGATTCGTCTCGTCGTTCTGAGCAACTTTCATGTACAAAGTATTTTAATCCGAGCTACAGATTATTTTCTACGATGTTTCAAAGATTTAAACAATATTCAAAAATTATTATTAAATAATGACAAATTGCTAGGGGAACCAACCACAGGGTACACAGAAGTGTACCAGCGGCTGGTAGGTGGGCTAGGGGGTCCCGGTTGACCAGTCAACATTTGACTGGTCAACAGGGGGTGGGGCCCCCTGTCATTGACACACCTAACTAATTACTTGATTAATTAGGCTAAGTAATTAGTTAGTTTAACTAAACCATTTTAATTAAGTTAATTAACTAATTAATTAGTTTATTATTAACATTTTTTAATTTTTTTAACAAAACAGGGGAGGGACCCAGCTGTCAAAGGCCCTATGGCCTTAGCGGGCGACGGGCTACGGGCGCTAGGGCGGGGCGCACCCAGGCGCCCAGCACGCGAGGGGTGGGGGGGAAGGGGGGCGAGGCCCGCTGGTGCCCCGAACAGCGCCGGCAGCCACTGGCAGCCGGAGGCCGCCGCGGACGGGAAGCAGGGGCCGCGGTGGCGCTAGGCAGCGGGAGCGGGGAGGGGGTGCGAGGCGCGGGGCTGCGCGGGCGACGACGGCATGGGCGGAGCAGAGCCACGGCGGTTAGTAGCACGAGCTGCAGCAACGAGGGCAGGAGCCGGGCGTGGGCGCGGTGGTGGCTGGGCGTGCACGCAGCTGTGAGGGGCCGCGGCAGCAGCAACATGCCGAGTAGATGGCCGGGCAGGTCCGGCTATGGCGGGGCAGAGGAAGGGAAGCAGGGGCGAGCGGGACTGCTCGGCAGGGGCGATGCGAGGCGTGGCAAGCGGAGCAGCTAGCAGCGTGCAGCGAGCGACGATGGTGTGGGCATAGAGGCGGGTAGCCGAGGGGTCAGGGCGGGTGCGCACGCAGATGCGTTGCTTCGGCCATGGCAACCGAGCTCGACCGTGGCGGTAGGTATGGTAACGTCGGCGAACATGGCTACGGACACGGAGGAAGGCGCCAACGAAGAGAGAGAAAGGAGTCGGAGCTCATCGACGTTGAAGAGAAGGCCCGGGGAAGCCGGAGGAGCTCGAGGTGGCGCAGATCGACGCGGTGGCCGCCAGAGCCTGAGGAGGAAGTCGAGGTTGGGGTGGCGTCATGAGGTGTCCGGCGTCGTGTGGCTCGACGTAGATGATGAGGACGATGCTATGGTGCTCCCAGACTCGTTGGCGAGGCAAGGGATGGACGGTGGCCGCGGGCTTCACCGGAGCGAGCCCATGGCGGTGCTCGGCGAGGAGGGATCTGGCGAGGGGGAGGGGATGGAGCGGAGGGGGCAAGTGGGGTGAGTGGGAGAGGGGGCCGATGCGTCGGTGGAAGGGGGATCCTTATCCCTAGCCGGCGACGTGGAGGTGTGGGGGAGCGGGCAGGTCCGACGGCGACCGTGGGCGCGGGTCGGTTGAACAGGGGAAGGGGGCGACCGGCAGGTGGAGCCGGCCGTCCGGATCGCGGGGGGGGGGGGGGGGGGGGGGGGCTAGGCCCAGGGAAAGAAATAGTGGGGGTGGACCTTTTCTTTCTTTTAGTATAGCCTTTTCCTTTATCATTTTCCCGCAGCTGTTTCATTTATTTTAGGGCAATAAAACACTTTATAAAAAAATGTTGGTTCATCACCATAATTAGCTATGGAAAATTTGCAACACTTTGAACATTTTGGTTTTCACATCTGAAACTTTATTTGTTTGACTCTATTTTAAAGTTTTAACCTGAATCGGATGGGATCAATGCGGGACCTAGCGACAGTAAAAGTGATGACCTGGCGCTATTAACAGGGGATTACTATAGCTTTATTATCCGAGCGTCACAGTACATATGTTGTTTCTTCTGGTACAGGGCATACTGTCATTTTTTTCAATGTACTCATTGTAGCTCTCATGTTATCTTCCTATAGTTGGCAATTCAACGGTGCGACACTACCGCAAGGAAAGAACACCTTGCCAGCAGGAAAAGAGACAGTGAACTGATGAAGGTTCGTTGTCGGCCATTAAGGAGCAAATCATAACATTTGCTAAACACACCCTTCAGGCAATTAGCGAGCTCTTCATTGACCTCCCAAATGATGGTAGCACTACTGTTTTCGGCGAGAGGAAGACTGAACTCCCTGGCCGAAAGTATGTATTCCGTGCTGGGTTTCAAAGAGACCCCTGGACGAGGGGGGTCATCCCGTACCCCCCACAGCCTGCTGTCTCGCAGCTTATATATGATTTTTTTGTATCGGCGTCTCCTCATCATCTCACTAGGTATAACACGAAAACATGTACCCCTTATTAATAATTTGTGCACCCAGCTAGTTTTTCTAGTTTCCCCATCTCTTGATCATTACAGGAACTTTATCGGTCATGAGCACCCAAGGTTCATACGGATATCCGGGGTTGCCTTGAAGGAACAACTCGTTGGCAAGGCGGCAATTTACCACGAGCTCATGTGGGTCATACTCCGACGGTATTCTGAGGCTGACCAAGAAGCAGATCCTGAATCCCCATATCTATCATGGAGGCACCCACTTGGGCCCGACTTCTCGGTGAGCTTTTTTTGTCAGACTTCCAGTTCAGAGGGAAGGAGATCCCAACATACTAACGCATTTTGTGTGTGATGCTCGTACACTCTCGTGCTCTCAGACTCTGATCATCTACACACACTGTGCATCCAAAAGCAAATTGCAGCTGATGCAATCAAGTATGACATCACCTCATCCCAGCTGGTATGATCGACATTTTCCTTTTCCTCTTAGAAATTCACATTAGCATCCCCCAATACAGTTTCTGCTCTACTGCTCCACACAGACATCTGATTTGTCTGTCTGTGTTCCTAGTTCTTCACTCCAGTGCCTCGTCTGGAAGGTTGGATGGTTGTTTTTTGGGACATGGTTTCGCGGGTGATGACTGTCATCGATCCCATGTACGCCAAGAAATCCCCGAAGCCCCCCACGTAGCTCAGAGATGAGGCAATTGCTTGGAAGATGCACCATACCTTCTTCCATTGTTTGAATGAGTATTATGCGGCATGGCCAACTAGCAAGGATGGATGGACGGTGAAGTTCCTGGCAGCCACGCGGTAAACTCATTACCCCACCATCATGACTTCCTCTTAGGTTTGTGGTCACGTGTATGGGTATATCCATTTTTACTAACTAGCTCTCCTGATTTTGATATGACATATCCCTTTAGGGAGGATACAGGGGCATGTGCAGTGCATATTGCCCGCCAGTTTGACGGACAAAAGCTAAAGCTGCCGATCACAAAGGTATTGCCTTGATGCACACATATTTATGGTCGTTTGCAACTCTGAATATATCTTGTAAATTAATTTAAGTACTCACTGTCGAATTTGGACCATCTTGCACAGCACAACATAGCAAAGTCTAAGATGGAGGCCTTACATCAGTGCATGAAGATCCAGGGAAACTTCTCTTCACTTGCAGGCGATGTACTTTGGCATGTTCTCGCCCCAGATGACCCTGAATTTGAATGGTGTTAAAGTACACTAAGGAATATCTGAATAGCATGGCTCGTTTTATGTTCCACCCTACGTGGACTCGACTTGTCGTCGCGGCATCGAACAACTGTATCACCAAATGTACAACTCAATGTCATGTATTGTTTTTCCAAGCTTTGTACCTATGATGATGATCAAGTTATATATATATATATATTTCAGTACTGTCTCCCCGCAATGATTTTTGTGTCGTTTTTGCACCATATGTCCATGATAAGGATATGGGATTGAGATGATCATATGCTGGTTTGTTGATGGGGCAATTTAAAATTAGAATTACAGTACTCTCCAGCTCCCAGTACATTCATGTCTGGTTTGTTGTTTTCAAGTTCAAGTATCAGCATGTCATGAGCATTTTGTTTTGCACAACATTGGCATTTCCAGCTGTCCGCACAATATACATTTTCCTTGTTAGCACAAACTACATTTTCTGTTTTACTAACTTGCCTACATGAATTTTCAGAACTGAATTCCATAATTTACAAGGACGTCTCCAGACTGAAAGCCCAGTTCTGCAAGGGAGTTCCGTACGTACGTCTGCACATTTTTTGTTCACCATATGCTAATAATGCTTGCGTATGCATTGTGAGGGTTTGCAAATGGGTAAACATATATAGTTTTCAAGACATGCATCAGATCAAGACAGCCACATCCAAAAACACGACACACAATCCATGCATAATAACAGAAGGAGCATCAAGCACTCACCAAATAGTTATGACACCGGTTTGTACTTAGGTTTGAATTGGTCCAATCTATGTAAAAATCCCTTCTAGTAGGGAATCACAGAAGTGGTCGCAAATCACTTGCACACCATTTCCATGGGATGCAAGCTAAACAGGACACCCACGTGTGCATTTCGCATGTCACCATCTCCATAAGGCAACAGATGGAAGCACTACCATACGACTCAAAAAATCGGATGGCAACTAACATTTCCTTCCGCCCCATCGCCTTGCTTGCCCCTTCTACATGGGAATCACAGAAGTGATCGCAATCACCTGCACACCAACTGCATGGGATGCAAGCTAAATTGAACACACCCGTATGCAATCCGCATGTCGCCATCTTCATATGGCAACAGATGGAAGCATTACCACACGACTCTAAAAAGTCAGATGGTAACTAACATTTCCTCCTGCCCCCCCACGCCCCACATGGACCCTTTGGGTATGTCAGGAGCGCTTTCTGCCGGTCTTAAGAAGCACTGCACGCCCGAAATAGCATCCCGTTGGATGTCCACCATCTTCGAAAGGTAGCACGTCTTCCAACATGAAGTCTGGAAGCTCCGCTCTGTTTCCCTGCATGGAAATGACTTCGTAGGCGATTGACTGCCACAGATACTGGAGTCTCCCCTGCTCAACACAGGGTGCATATCAGTCTCATTCTCGAAATGCTGTCATTATTGAACGAAATATTGATTGGTGCAAACTAGGAAATGTACCGGTGTCAATGGAGTCTGAAGGTATAATCCAGTGTATTCCCTTGTGTACTTCACAATGTGGATCCAGCTGTCCTCACTGAAATACATGATCTGTATAGGTGAGTTCGTTGTTACCACTCGGGTACCTTCAGAATTCATAGTGATATCATCACTTACATTTCGCAACTTTCATGCATGAGGGTGTTGTAGCTAATCCTCCATCCATTGGCTGGGACGTACCACCCAGCAATGTTTTCATGGATGCATCGTCGAACCCCTCAAGGACGAAGTTAGCATTGTCCTCATGCTTGTAGCGCATCTCCTCTTCTGGTTCAGAGGTCTCACATGGGTCCATCGCCAATAGTGTCCTTTCCTCCACATCAACCACATAAAGTGACCAGCTATCCATCATTGGCACAGGAAGCATCAACTGCAAATTTCCACGACATTTTTACAAGCATTAAATACTGAAAATAGCAGTATAAATTGAGTCAGCATATTTTTTTCAACGTTTTCCTTTTTGGTCCACTGAAGCTTGTAGCCGAGGGCCTCGAAGCTCATCATTGTATTCATGTACTCAAAGTCCAAGTTGGTTCCCCTGTACATCAGGGCCAGCTGCAAATACCACCAGTGCTATGATTAGCATGCATTTTCATCCACTCAATTACATTTCATTCTCTGTGCAGAACTCACCACAAATCATAAGTCGAAGATGTGACGCCACCTAATCCGCCAACCTCTGTACATCCTTCCTTCTTTGTAGACAAGCATCCGAGACACAACATCCCATCCAACTGAACTCAAGTTCCCACCCGAGCCAAATTCAGCGATGAAGTCATCCCCTGACAGTACAACCAGGTACGGCTCTAGATGTTTGAACCACTTCCTATTTTTTTTGTAACAAATTTAGCATGCATGTTTCCACAACTCGGATGCAAGTATACATGCTACATATGGATCAGGCATTTGGAGTGTATTTTTGTATACTTACTTGTTGCGTTCCCTAGTTGTGCATGACAACATTTTGTCCCAAAACTGAACAACATTCCTGGCAAGGGGTTCTTCATGTTGTATCCCTGCCTTCGCTGGGAACTTATCTCCCATCTCATTTTTCACAATGGTTCTGTCCATGCCACATGCAACCTTAAGTTTGTAGCCATCCTATCAGAGAAATTGCCTGCTTCCCTTGCCAATCAGTGTCGAGTGGAGCATCTGTATTTCCTGTCATTTAAGTATCAAAACATTTAGTTTAACACGAACACCCGATTTTAAGTGATTAAATTTATATGCAGTTATCATTTTATGCGTCGTGGTACTGACCTGGCACACAGGTTCCCTCCAGTACTTCGCCCCTTTGACTTCTTGCCAGATGCCCTACTGCTCCATTCGAACCTGCACCCAAACCACAATTTAGCTGTCAGAATTGTCGACATACATGTGCACTATGTTCAGTCGGTCTTGCATGACCCAACGGTGTACCTCCTGATACTTGGGCAGTGCGACGCATTCCTGCAGCTGAGCTTTCCCCCTGGCTGTAACTACCATTCACAGCAGCAATGCATCAGTCCTGCTATATATTTGTATAGACTTTTACAAAACGGGCATGTATTACAGAGCACTCACTTGTAATCCCTGGAAAGATGTAGCCGTCTCCCGTGTGTAGAGTTGACCTGCCCACTGTTGGTATTGCAGCTACTTGCATAAGTGCTTCCTGATTTGCATTGACAGCATTGGGGGCATTAGCTATATGGTTCTATGCTTCTCCATTACCATTTCCATCAAAGTTGTCATCATCTTGTCCACTGTCCTTACTGCTGACAGCCTGTGATGCCCCACCGCTCCTAGGTGTGCGCCTTATCCTCTGCCGACACCTCCTGCTCCCCCTGTTTGCACTCCTTTTATGACGTCTCCTCACTCCTACATTGCCTGCATCGGTTGCGCCTGAAATGCATTATGTCCGTGTATGATAAGATTATCTACCAAAATTGGACGCTGGACCGTGAAGATGTACTCCAATGTATGCATGTAGTATTACCTGGAAGTGTGCCCGACGTAGGCAGTGATGCCGCAACTAAGCTTACATAACCTCGTGGAGGAGTTGAACCCAAACAAGGGATACCTTCAACAGCATGACGCACATGAGCATCCCCTAATTTGTGACATGTTAATGGAAAGTACTACTAGAAACACAAAGGAAAACATGCATACCATCCACAACAGTTTGGAACTTAAGGCATTGGTCTGCAGTTGCAGAATTTCCAGGAGTGGAGCTCACAAGTTGCTCACCTGCAAAACAGTTGTCTCACTCCATGTCAGATGAAGTAGATGCAGCGCACGAGGGATCACAGTTTTCATTTATTTTTTAGAATTCAGTTTAATTTGCTCACCTTCTACAGTTGTTTGATACTCCAGGCATTCATTTGCTTCTTCTTGATTCACATCCACTTGTATTTCAGCATGTTCTGCCCCAACAAGTACAACCAGCTCTTAGGTTTTATGTGTACACTAATATGCAACTTCTGCATGAACTATATCACATACCAGGCCTAGCAGCTACAGCATCAACCAGAATCTCATCACTGCTGGTAACCAGTTCAACTACAGGCACCTGAAGGCCTGCGAAGGATACATGGTTTAGTGGTCCCCACATGTAGATGGTACAATGGTACACATGATTTATACCTGGATCTGGAACTAGGTTCTCCACATGTGTCATCGACATGCGTGTCACCAAGTCGATAAATGGCACCTCCATCTCTGCACACATGAATTTGTATAATCTTAGTTCTGCTTGCAACATGCAACAAATCATCCACTCGCACTCGATCTTAAAGCAATCCATGTACCAACCTACCGTTTGCATCATACAAATTCTGGACTGACGAAGCAAATAGACCATCCATCTGTTCTGCTATAGGTGCTCTTGCTGGTTCAACAACGAGGCTGTCATGATGTCTATCCATCATTTCATCATAGGACTCATGATCATCGCTTGCTGGTGACAGTACCGGCTCACCAACATCACGATCGACTCCACGTTCAACATCCATAGCCACACCTACAACTGTCAAAGTAGGCAACTAATGAATGACACACACATGCATGCATGCATTCGGTACAGTTTTCAAATTTAGAATGCATCTAACCTTCGATATCTGCCGATGCTTGCAGGAACCTAGAGATTAGTCCATCATGCAAGCTGTGATCGTTGTCCCGCTCATCTTGAAGAACATACGAGTTTGAATCTGGGATGCCGCTGTTCACAATTGCTCCCACTAGTGTGACTGGACTGTCAGCACCATGTTCCATATCTTGGCTGTTCCCTTCCACCACATCTGCCAAACAAGACAAGTAGTGAACCATTTCAACATCTTCCATTATGATGCATAAGGATTTGCAATTAATCTTCAACGATTTTACCTGACTCTGCTACTGGTCCAACCATGCTAGTTACACCTTATCTTTGAGGGACATCCTCCATAACTGCTGCTCCGTCAGGTACTGGGGGAACTGCCGTATCATGTATTTTCATATCAAAATGGTAGCATCAGAACGACCGACACAACACGAGTAGCAAACTTGGAAACTTACCCGCCATGCTCATAAATGGAACATCAATCACCGCCTTCCCCTTCGCTCGTTTCACTTCACACATGGCATATTTTATTAGTATCCTATCAATGCACCACCAATGTTTATATCATGGTTCAGAATTATAGTACTCCATCTTTGTACTTACATTGCTGCTCTAGTATTCTTGCCCGGTTCCTCGCTATGCGCTCGTACCGACCCCTCATGTCCTCGTCACTGTATGAAGATTCAAGTTCAATATCTGCCTCCATCAAGCCTTTCTCGGGATCCTCTAGTGCTATCTGTACTCTGCGGCTCCGCCGGCGTGCTTCGTAACCGCCCTCCTGAATTACCACTGGTGGCAATCATGGAGCATTTTGTCGCCCAGTCAGGGATGCAGCTGCAGCACCAGCACAACCTGTTAACACTGGATGATGTAATAAAAAACTTTAAGTTTGAGATTCATGGTTTGCCATTCATCTTACCTATGGCAGCCTGCATTTGCTCATCATCTTCAGAATCTGTGGTGTATCCTGATCCCTCATCATCTGAAAATGTACACATTTTTTGTAGTAGGTTTAGTTATAAACATATCAGGAAACTGTCGCAACCCAATGTTATACCAATTAACATTTCACATAAGTTTTAAAGTTGTACCAGATGCATCAACATTACATGGTGCTCCCACTGGCTCGGTCACAAGTATAAGTGTGCCGCCAGTCGCACCAATGCCTGCATATTGAACTTGAGTTATGGTGATGAGTTCCTTGGCATCTATCTCCCTGATACTTAGCTCCTCTCTTCTTGCCATCGTGCATCCTCTATGAACAACCTCCTGGGTGCCATGTCCACTTTCATGTTCTGCCCTTGCATGCCTCATGCTACCATTTTGAACCCCCTCCTCGTTTGGCAATACAGTTGCAGGAGCCGCCATATTCGCATTGACCGCGCCATTTTTAGGCTGAAACATCGACCGAGCGAACAGCTGTATCGATGCAAATATCGCGTCACAAAGATCTGCCTTTTCATTCATACAAGCTCATGGAACAACATAATCGATGACTATGTTTGCTACATGCTACAACTCACCGAGTTCCCAGTTGTCTCCATCAGAGGGTGCCACATCCAAACTCGCTGTTCCATGTATCCTTCTGGCCTTGTCTACAGAATAATACAACCGTAAAACATGATTAGAATTCTATCTACAATATCATCATCGTTTGCAAACATTTCATAATACACATCCTCTTTTTTCATAACATACCGGGTAGTATCCTGGATTCTCCCTCTCGAGCTGAGTTAGCTTCTTGATCATCGGGAAAGTGTACGCACATATTCTTGGTAAGAGGTTCGATCTCAAGCTTGCATGGCCATAATCAACCGAATCATGTTCTAGGATCTGCATGTTCCAACCAGGGTAAGCAAATCTTTGCAATGCCCACATCATTCCATAATCTTATGTAATAATTGCATACAAGTTAAAGCAAGATTTTACCCGTAGGAAAAGCGCATGGCTACCTAGGATAATCAACTCAGGCCCATTTGCTAGAGATGATTGATATCTGTTGGCTGACAGCCTAAGCACATCTAGCGAGTATCAAGCTATATTGTACTGTCCCATGAGCCATGGTTCTTTAACCAAAGGCAGGTGTCGGTGTCAAAACCGGCGGATCTCGGATAGGGGGTCCCGAACTGTGTGTCTAAGGCTAATGGTAATAGGAGGCGGGGGACACGATGTTTACCCAGGTCCGGGCCCTCTCTATGGAGGTGATACCCTACTTCCTGCTTGATTGATCTTGATGATATGAGTATTACAAGAGTTGATCTACCACGAGATCGTAGAGGCCAACCCTAGAAGCTAGCCTATGATTATGATTGTTGTTGGCCTACGGACTAAACCCTCCGGTTTATATAGACACCGGAGGGGGCTAGGGTTACACAAAGTCGGTTATATAGAAGGAAATCTACATATCCGAATTGCCAGGCTTGCCTTCCATGCAAAGGAGAGTCCCACCCGGACACGGGATGAAGTCTTCAATCTGGTATCTTCATAGTCCAACGGTCCGGCATAAGCATATAGTCCGGATGTCCGAGGGCCCCCTAATCCAGGACTCCCTCAGTAGCCCCTGAACCAGGCTTCAATGACGATGAGTCCGGCATGCAGATTGTCTTCAGCATTGCAAGGCGGGTTCCTTCTTCGAATACTCCAAAGTAGATCTTTGAACACAAGAATCATGTCCGGCTCTACAAAACAAATTCCACGTACCACCGTAGAGAGTACAATATTCCACGAGTCTAATCTGCTGACAACTTTTACCCAGCGTGACATCACGCCGCGACCTGGTTGTTATTCAAACCGTTTTTCCAACCTGGCACTACATGTCTTGTGAGGCGGTTTTATTGGCACGTCTTGTCGAAGCAGAGATCGTGTCCCCCTTATCACGGGATTCTCATCAATACGGGCGTGGGTAACCCAACCGCTCCGTTAGTACGACTCCTTGGTTTAGGCAAGTTCCAAACGGCCGCGCGGAGGATGCTTGACATTCATCCTTTATATAAAGAGGCCAAGACCCGTCCTTTTCTTTCCACGCCTGATCCTCCCCTTCCCCCACCTCGAGTTCCAACACCCAAGGTTTAGTCTAAGCGCTCCGGACCTTCAACCATGTCCGGATCCAACCCTCAAGGCTGGTGGATGGCCTCTTCCGTCATAGAGGAGGACATCAAGAAGCTTAGGGAGGCTAGGTATTTGACCGCCGAAATTCTTCACAGGCTTCCTGCTCAAGGGCAGGTTATCCCTACTCCCAAACCCAATGAGAGCGTCGTATTCATCTCCCACTTCCTCCGAGGGCTAGGATTAGGTCTTCATCCCTTTGTTAGAGGGCTCATGTTCTATTATGGGCTAGATTTTTATGATCTAGCTCCAGATTCCTTCCTTCACATCTCAACGTTCATCATTGTGTGTGAGGCCTTCCTCCGTATTACCCCACACTTCGGCTTATGGCTCAAGACCTTCAATGTGAAGCCGAATATGACCGACGGGCGACACGCGGAGTGCGGAGGCGCTATAATAAGCAAGGGTATCAATGCTTTATGGCCAAAGGGTCCCTTCCCGGAAGTTTCCGACCCATGGCAACGGGAGTGGTTTTATATTACAACACCCCAAGGTAGAAAGTGGGCGGTCGCCCCAGCCTTTCGCTCTCCTCCGCCACAGCTTGCATCATGGGTCAACAAGGGGCTGGACTGGGGATCGGTTGATGACGTGCGGACGTTGCAAAGCCACATTCAGGATCTCATCAAAAAGGACACCGATCTTGTCAAGGTAATCCAAGTAATGTTAGTTCGTCGGGTCCTGCCATGCTAACGTCGACCTCTCCGTATGTGGGAGTTCAACCCAGAAGGACCGCGAACTGTTTAGCACTTCTTCGGCGTGACGCTCGAAGGGATGTACCAATTATTCTTCGGATCAAGAATAAAGTGTCCGGACACAACAGAGGATGCAGGCCTCAACTACAACCGTCCAGATACCCAGGTAAGTAACTTCGCGACCGAACATGCTGTCATTATATTTGTCACAACATTATTCTAAAAAACCACCCTCGGCCAGGACTGGATAAGAAAGGCGAAGAGGATTAGGTGTTCGGCCCCTCTTCCCGAAGATTCGCCGGATCCTGTACTAACCAGGATGCTGGCTCGCACACCTTATCAAGTGCCACCAGGGGAGGACAAGGAGAGGAATGGGAAAGCCAAAAGCGGACTTCATGCTGGAGTTACGTTACGCATCCTAACTGGGGGAATTAGTACCCATGTGTCGGAGGATGAACAGGGAGAGGAACCTAGCATACCTTCTCCCCACGGGAAGAAAAGGATCGCCCCCGAAGACTTGGAAGCAGAGGTCTCCAAACGAGGGAAGAAACCTTCACCAGGGGGCCCTGCCCCGGAGGGCAACATTGCTGCACAGCACCCACAGGGGGGCCAGCCGTTAACCAAGCCGTAAGTGAACAAAGGTGCTTAGTGATCATACCCTGTTCTTTTCGTGAGAATAACGACCGAGACATATGTTTTGCAGTTCGGCTTGTAGCCTCCCTCAACAATGCTCGTCATCGGGTGATCTTCTTCCGTAGAGGATGGAGAGCGAAATGTCCCCTCCTACTTCTCCACCTCATGAGGCGGACAACCCTGAGGTGTCGTCCTAGAGGATCTCTCCTGATCCGCAAAGACCAGAAGGTAACTCTTCGGCCACCCGAAGTCCGGGGTTTTCAGCTCCTAGAGAGACCAACAGAAAAAGCCCTGGACTATCCGATATACAACCGGACACATTAAAGGGTCTTCTGCAGCAAGCGGCTATCTTAGAGGCACATCGTACCTTAATCGGTACGGTGGTGGAGAGGATTTCATCCACAAAAAGTGGTTTGAATGAAGCTTTTACGAGCCTACTAAGAGGCTTTGAGGTACGCAAAGTGATATATATATATATATATATATATATATATATATATATATATATATATATATGTATGTATTGTACCGTACAGGCAAGGTATACTTTGTATAGATAGTAGCCCCTGAGACTCTGGTTGCCATCTGGACGAGGCGAGCAAAGGATCATAGACTCAGGTAATGATAGTGCCGATTTTGTATGCAGGCGACTGTAGCTCCGGCGGCTGAACGGACTGCTGAATTTGCCAAACTGAACACTAGAAAAAAAGACACATCCGTGACATTTTGGGCCGAACGAATTTTTTTCTCTCATACTTATGACACTTCTATGACGATAATTGTAACAAAACCCGGTATCATCATAGATGTGGTGGGCTCCTACTTCTATGACAAAAAATCATGACAGAAAATGGGCTTTTCGTCCTGGGCGGGACGGAGACGCAGCTGCATGACATTCTTTGGGCCGTCCATGACGGAAAAAACCGTGGTAGACGCGAGGGCAAGGAAAACTTCGGGGAGTTCCCGGTTACGGTGGGTGGTCGAGGGCCGAGCGATGCGCGTTTCTCTCGTACACGTACGCACGTGTATGCGAGGCGTTGGTGAGGGAGTCCTGGATTAAGGGGTCCTCGGACAGCCGGACTACATACTTTGGCCGGACTGTTGGACTATGAAGATACAAGATTGAAGACTTCGTCCCGTGTCCGGATGGGACTCTCCTTTGCGTGGAAGGCAAGCTTGGATATTCGGATATGTAGATTTCCTTCTCTGTAACCGACTCTGTGTAACCCTAGCCCCCTCTAGTGTCTATATAAACCGGAGGGTTTAGTCCGTAGGACAACAACAATCATAATCATAGGCTAGCTTCTAGGATTTAGCAACTACGATCTCGTGGTAGATCAACTCTTGTAATACTCATATCATCAAGATCAATCAAGCAGGAAGTAGGGTATTACCTCCATTGAGAGGGCCCAAACTTGGGTAAAACATCGTGTCCCCTGCCTCCTGTTACCACTAGCCTTAGACGCACAGTTCGGGACCCCCTACCCGAGATCCGTCGGTTTTGACACTGACATTGGTGCTTTCATTGAGAGTTCCACTGTGTCGTCGCAATAAGTCTTGATAGCTCCCTCGATCATGTTCAACGATGCGGTCCAGGGGGAGGTTTTCCTTCCCGGACAGATCTTCGTATTCGGCGGCTTCGTACTGCAGGCCAACTCTCTTGGCCATCTTGAGCAGATCGACAGCTACGTTCCTGGCCATCACGTTAGGTTTGGAAGCTTAAACTATACTGCCGACATCCGCGGAGACTTGATCTTCAATGGATTCAAGCCCATGACAGGTGCGCCGAATAGTCACGACGGACATGACTTTGATATGCCGTCGGATAGTATTCGGGAGATCGCTCCCGCGTTGGCGCTGGGAATCAATCTGGAGCAGATCGTGCCTTCCGAGGACGGGTGGATGGACCCCGCCATGGAGGTCGCACACTCATTGGCGTCGGAGCCGAACACTTAACCCGTCTCCTGTGAGGTTGGTGTCATCGGACCCCCGGACTCTTCCCCGGTTGCAGGATCTGAACCGCGTGCATCCGTGCCTATCGAATCAGATTGGGCACCCATCATGGAGTTCACCGCCGCGGATATTTCTCACCACTCACCCTTGGGTGATGTGCTGAACTCATTAAGGTCTCTGTCCTTGTCAGAAGATTCTTGGCCGAACTATGTCCGGCTCGAATGGGAAGCGGACGATGAAGAAATTCATTCCCCACCCACCACCCACTTCATAGCCACTGTCGATGACTTAACCGACACACTCGATTTCGACTCCGAAGACGTCGATGGTATTTATGATGACACAGGAGAAGAACAGGAACCACCGCCCACCGGGCGGTGGACTGCCACCTCATCATACAATATATACATGGTGGACACACCAAAAGAAGGAGATGGTGATGATACAACAAAGGATAATCGCCTCGATAAGCCACCAAAGCGGAGCCGTAGATGCCGCTCTCAATCCCGCCACAGTAAAAATAGCGACAATAGCGCAAAAAATAACAATACCCCGGTTGATTCCAAAGGAAACAACGACCCCATGGACCCAGCGATGGAGCAGGATGAGCTAGGGGACGGTGAAAATGCCAATCCCGAGGATAAAATTCAACAACCTGTCTCCGGAGAGGAGAACAGCCCGGACGATGATGCACTCATCATCCCAGAAAAACTCTTGGAACAAGAGAACCTCCATAGAAGGCTTATCGCCACTGCGAGAAGCCTAAAGAAGCAGAAGCAAAGGCTTAAGGCCGCGCAAGATACACTTAACCACAAGAGGAACAAAGTTCTCGACACTGGAGAAAAATACGGCGACGATCGCCACACAAAGAGCTATCCAAAGCGCAAGCTGCTGCCCGAATTCGACGACGAGGCCGTAGAGCCCACCCAGCCGAAAACGACCGATCAGCCAGACCGACCGCCCCGTGGCCGTGACAAGACGACTATTTATGCCGCCCACAAATCAAGACACGATTTACGTGAGCTCCTGGATATATGGCCAGATCCATCTACAGATCTAGGAAGCGCGCTCTAGCACAGGATCAGAACTACAGAAACGATCACATCGATCGAATACCAGCTTGGAATCAGAACCGAACACAACAACCATCGACAGCATGCCACGACACAACCAGATACAGGGGTGCCGTGCACCCCCTGTGCTTCACCGACGAGGTGCTGGATCATGAATTTCTGGAAGGATTTAAACCCGTGAATATAGAGGCATACGATGGAACTACAGACCCTGGGGTCTGGAACGAGGACTTTATCCTTCATATCCATATGGCTCGCGGAGACGATCTCCACGCCATCAAATATCTACCCCTCAAATTAAAGGGACCAGCTTGGCACTGGGTGAAAAGCCTTCCCAAAAATTCAATTGGAAGTTGGGAAGAGCTCGAGGATGCTTTCAGGGACAATTTTCAAGGGACTTATGTCCGGCCTCTGGACGCTGACGACCTGAGTCATATAATTCAATAGCCCGAAGAGTCAGCCCGAAAGCTCTGGAACAGGTTTCTTACTAAGAAAAATCAAATAGTCGACTGCCTAGACGCCGATGCTTTAGTGGCCTTTAAACACAGTATCCGGGACGAATGGCTTGCCAAACACCTCGGCCAAGAAAAGCCAAGGACGATGGCAGCCTTAACAAGCCTTATGACCTACTTTGGCGCTGGCGAGGACAGCTGGCTGGCCCGTAGCGGCACCAGCGACCCAAGCACATCCAAAGTCAGGGATGGCAACGGGAAGTCGCGACGCAACAACAACAAGCATCGAAACAATAATGATAGCCCAGAGAATACGACAGTCAATGCCGGATTCAGGGCCTCTCGACCTGGTCAACGGAAGAAGCCATTTAAAAGCAGTATAGAGGGACCGTCCAGCCTAAACAAGATTCTAGACAAATTGTGTCAGATTCACGGCACCCCCGACAAGCCTGCAAACCACACCCTAGAGAGTGTTGGGTTTTCAAACAGGCCGGCAAGCTGAACGCTGAACAAAAGGGGAGGGAGACGCCAAGTGAGGACGATGATGAGCCTTGTCAGCCAAACACTAGAGGACAGAAAAAATTCCCACCAGAAGTCAAAACAGTAAATATGATTTACATAACTCACATTCCAAAGAGAGCGCGCAAACGCGCACTCAGAGATGTATACGCTGTTGAGCCCATTGCCCCCAAATTCAATCCCTGGTCGGCCTGCTCGGTCACCTTCGATCGCAGGGACCATCTGACTAGTGTCCGGCACCGAGGATTGGCTGCCTTGGTGCTCGACCCAATAATTGACGGATTCCATCTCACACGAGTCCTCATGGACGGTGGCAGTAGTCTAAATCTGATATATGAGGACACTATCCGCAAATTGGGGATAGACCCTTCAAGGATCAGCCTCAGTAACACTACCTTTAAAGGAGTAATACCAGGCGCGGAGGCCCACTGTACGGGCTCTCTAGTACTACAGGTTGTATTCGGTTCTCCCGACAACTTCAGAAGCGAGGAATTAACCTTCGACATCGCTCCATTTCGAAGTGGCTATCACACACTACTCGGAAGAACGGCCTTCGCTCATTTTAATGCAGTACCGCATTATGCCTACCTCAAACCTAAGATGCCCGGTCCACGTGGCGTCATCACATTAAGCGGAAATACAGAGCGTTCCTTACGCGCGGAAGAATACGTGGCGGCTCTAGCAGCCGAACACTGAGCGGTCCCTCCAACCAGGACAAATGGCCGATTGTCAAGACCACGGACACGGTTAGACGAGTCCGGCGCTCCACCCAATGTAACAGCTCAGTTGGGATTTCCCCATAAAAGATATTAGGGGCTGCTCGCAAAAAGAGCCCATAGTTTGGCTCGACCTTATCAATATAATAGCATATTGCATTTTCATGGTTCACTTAGATTAACGAACACCTCGCATGAAGTCTTTCACCTGGGTTTTTTCTTTTACGGATGATCATCATGCTACACCCTTCCAGGATACGGCACAATGGAGATAAAGGCGCAGACGTGCAGCAGGGACCCGTTC
Organism: Triticum aestivum; assembly: GCF_018294505.1. Classification (NCBI taxonomy): domain Eukaryota; kingdom Viridiplantae; phylum Streptophyta; class Magnoliopsida; order Poales; family Poaceae; genus Triticum; species Triticum aestivum. The sequence goes on from NC_057804.1 coordinate 514,368,878, forward strand.
AAAGGTTTCTTTTCAGATTAAGACCCTGCGTAAACCTTTTTAATGTCTCTTGTTGCTTCTTCCCCTCCGGAAACTCTATACTACCGGGAGGGATACTGGCGTTTTCGGCATTTTTGTCACACCAGATTATCGCTCGTACCAGGAAACTCAGGGCTTATTGTCAAGGGCGTTATTCGGCCCACTACACATTATAAAGTCCGAATACCTTAGGGAGTGTTCGGCATCGCGAGTTTGGCCTTATATGCATCAGCTCCGAATCATGTCTTTGGTCAAATGTTGGGTTTGCCTGGCTCCCGTGTTTTGCTACCTTACGTTCCGTTCTATCGGCTAAGGCGGCACCGGGAGAACTACTGCGATTGTGCCCCGGTTCACCTGGACTAGCACCTCAGTAGAGAAAGCCAAAAACTGACTGTCATGATACAGTGCGAGACTAGTCAACCACTCGATGACCCAGCGGAATCTTCGTGATTCCTCCGCATTAACGAAGGACCGGTTTCTCGGTCACGTACATACACACACCATATCTGGCTGAACGCGAAAGTACGAGGGGCTATATAGTAGCCCCACCGTCAAACTCCTATGGCTAAGTGAAAGTGTTAAAGCTATATAGTCGGATTGCCTTGTTAGCCACGCTATCACCTCCGCATTAACGAAGGACCGGTTTCTCGGTCACGTACATACACACACCATATCTGGCTGAACGCGAAAGTACGAGGGGCTATATAGTAGCCCCACCGTCAAACTCCTATGGCTAAGTGAAAGTGTTAAAGCTATATAGTCGGATTGCCTTGTTAGCCACGCTATCACCTCCTTAACGGACCAAGACATTGGATAAAGTGTGACTACGCGTTTTGCCGAACACCCCTGCATTATATGCGTGGGGGCTGAAGCTGACGACTGCAAACTTTCAGGTTATATACATGCATAAACGGCCGCACAGGAGGCATTATAATACTTTCGGGCAAAAGTATAAACATAGACTTTATAATCAAAATAGCGTTGTCTTTACAATCAAGATACATGTCATTCGAGCATGGCACTCTTCGAGCACTGAGCCTCTATTACACGGGCGCCTTCTAAAACTTCTTCAAAAAAGTGCTCGGCCGGGTCCTGGCCGTCCGCTGCACTCCGGGTTGCAATAGCGGTGGTTTCCATCTCAGTCCAGTATGTTTTAACACGGGCAAGAGCCATCCGCGCACCCTCTATGCATGCCGACTTCTTCACAGCATCGATATGCGACACAGCACCAAGGAATTGTTGCACCAATTCAAAATAGCTATCCGGCCTTGGTCCTTATGGACAAAGATGATCCACGGCAGACCTCATAGCAAGCCCGGACAACATGTGGAGTTCGGCCCATGCGGCCATCCTTTCATTCAATGGCAGCGGACGCGTCGGGGCACTAAACTGCGACCAGAATAACCTCTCAGCCTTATGATCTTTCTGATCTTTGAAAAACTCGGTCGCATCAGCAACCCTCTTTGCCAGGTCCGCATACGAGTCCACCGCACTCCACAACTGATCCAGAGGGGCATATTTCGGATCTCCGAATTTCATCCGCAACAGATAGGGCTTCCCAGCCACGATATCTCCGGCTTCGCGAAGCTCCTCCCTCATCCCCGTCATTTCAGAGGGGGTCTCCTTGGTTGCCTCCAGGGCCCTCTTCAGGTCAGCCACTTTTGCTTGATTATCCTTTTTCAAGGAGCTCGCGGCGGTTGGCGGCATCTTCCAGCTCGGTAGCCATTTGGGCTATCTTTTCATCGCTTCGGCGATGAGCAGCCTGTTCGGCTTTTAACTCCTCGACCGCCTTCAGAGCGGACACATCGCTTTTCCGGGCTTGCTCCTTGGCTCGAGCAAGCTCCGCCCGAAGGGTCTCCACAGCAGCAGCTCCATCTGCAGTAACAGCATATTATAGATACTAGCATCATGCTCCTCTTAAAGGATTTGCTGACAAGCCGAGTATACATACCCTCGGCCTCGTCAAGCCGCTGGTTAACAAGTGTGATGTCGGCATCGGCCATGTCTAGATGCCGCTTTAGTTCGGCAAAATCAGCAGATCAGTCGGCTGTCGAACTCTCAGCCACCTGCACATAAAGCAGTGCAATTATGAAAGAAGATTATGATCCTCTGTCCGCCACGTTGATGGCAACCAGAGTCTCAGGGCTACTATCTATATAGAGCACACTTAGCATGTGCGGAAACGTAAAAAATACACTTTTTGCGTACCTCAAAGCCTCTCAGTAGACTTGTAAAAGCTTCATTCAAACCGCTTTTCGCGGATGAAATCCTCTCAACTACCATGCTCATTAGAGCACGATGCGTCTCGGAGACGGTCGCTCGCTCTAGAAGGCCCATTAGTGTGTCCGGCTGTGCACCGGACAATCCCGGATTCCTCCTGAAGATTTCCTTGGAAGCCGGATACTTCTGACTCCGGGCAGCCGAAGTGTCAACTTCTGGCCTTGGTGGATCCGGAGAAATCCTCCGTGACGACACCTCGGGGTCGCCCGCCCCATGTGACGGGGAGGCAGGGGGAGGCGTCTTGCTCTCCATCATCTCCGGAGGAAGATCCTCCGAGGACAAACTATGTGGGGAAGGGCTGCGAGCCGGACTGCAGCAAATATGTTTCGGTCATTATCCTCAGAGACAAAACATGATATGTTTACCGAAGTACTCTTTCACTTACGGCTCGGTGGAGGGCCGGCCCCCTTGTGGGTGCTGTGCGGTAAGGACACCCTCTGGGGCAGGGTCCTTTTGCAAGGTTTTCTTCCCTCGTTTAGAAGCCTCCATTTGCAAATTTCAGAGGCGGCCCTTTTCTTACCTTGGGAGAGGGGATTTTAGATTCCCCTCCCCGATTATCCTCCTTCGCGGAGGGACCTACTCCTCCAATCTGGATGTGTAAAAAATGAGGCCCAGCTGTGGCTTCCCTATTCCTCCCCTCGTCTTCGCCTGATGGCACCTGATACGGCACGCGGTCAAGCATCCTGGTCAACAAAGGATTCGGCGAGCCTTCGGGAAGAGGGGACGGACACCTAATCCTCTCCACCTTCTTCAGCCAGTCCTAGCGGAGAACTTTTTTAGAATGATGTTATAATAAATATAAAGGATGGTGTGTTCGGCAGCAAAAGTATTTATCGGGGTATCCGGGCGGTTACAATTGAGACCCATGTCCTCGGTGGTGTCCGGACACTTTATTCGTGACCCGAAGAATAACTCGTACATCTCTTTGAGTGTCATGCTAAAGAATTGTTGAACGGTTTGCGATCCTTCGGGGTTGAACTCCCACGTACGGAGAGGACGACGTTGGCAAGGCAGGACTCGACGAACCAGCATCACTTGCATTATCTTGACAAGATTGACATCCCTCTTGAGAAGGTCTCGGATGCGGCTTTGCAAGGTCGTCACATCATTAGCCGGCCCCCAGTCTAGCCCCTTGTTGACCCATGACGCTAGTTGCGGTGGAGGGCCCGGGCAGAACGCTGGAGCAGCCACCCATTTTGTACCTTGGGGAGCGGTGATGTAAAACCACTCCTGCTGCCATAAATCAGAAATATCCATGAAAGAACCCTTTGGCCATGGGGCGTCGGCGCCTTTGCTTATTATAGCACCTCCGCACTCCGTGTGATGCCCGTCAATCACCCTCGGCCTCACATTGAAGGTCTTGAGCCATAGGCCGAAGTGGGGGTAATGCAGAGAAAGGCTTCACACACGACGATGAATGACGCGATGTGAAGGATGGAATCCGGAGCTAGATCATGGAAATCTAGCCCGTAATAGAACATAAGCCCCTTCACGAAGGGATCGAGGCGAAAACCTAACCCTCAAAGGAAGTGGGAAATAAATACGACGCTCTCGTTGGGTTCGGGAGTGGGGATGACCTGCCCTTGAGCAGGCAGCCTATGCGGAATTTTGGCGGTGAGATACCTGGCCTCCCTAAGCTTCCGGATGTCCTCTTCTACGACGGAGGAGGCCATCCACCGGTCTTGAAGATTGGATCCGGACATGGTCTAAGTACCAAAGCGCTTAAGTTTGAACCTTGGGTGTTGGAACTCGAGGTGCAGGAGGGGAAGGCTCAAGCGTGGGAAGAAAAGGATAGGCTTTGGCCCCTTTATAAAGAGGACGAATATCAAGCGTCCCCCGCGTGACCATTTTGGACTTACCTAAAGTCGAGGAGTGATATTAAACAAACACGGTTGGGTTACCCACACATGTATTGATGAGAATCCCGTGATAAGGGGGACACAATCTCTGCTTCGACAGGACGTGCCAATAAAACCGCCCCACAGCATGCATAGTGGCTGGTTATGAAAAAACAGTTCGAATAATGACCGGACCGAGGTGTGATGTCATAAAAGCTGTCAGCAGATTAGATTTGTGGAATATTGTACTCTCTATGGTGGTATGTGGAATTTGTTTTGCAGAGTCAGACACGGTCCTCGTGTTAAAAATCTTCTATGGAGTATTCGGAGAAGGAACCCGCCTTGCAATGCCGAAGACAATTTGCACGCCAGACTCATTGTCATTGAAGCCTGGTTCAGGGGCTACTCAGGGAGTCCTCGATTAAGGGGTCCTCGGACAGCTGAACTACATACTTTGGCCGGACTGTTGGACTATGAAGATACAAGATTGAAGACTTCATCCCGTGTCCGGATGGGACTCTCCTTTGCGTGGAAGGCAAGCTTGGATATTCTGATATGTAGATTTCCTTCTCTGTAACCGACTCTGTGTAACCCTAGCCCCCTCCGGTGTCTATATAAACTGGAGGGTTTAGTCCGTAGGACAACAACAATCATAATCATAGGCTAGCTTCTAGGGTTTAGCCTCTATGATCTCGTGGTAGATCAACTCTTGTAATACTCCTATCATCAAGATCAATCAAGCAGGAAGTAGGGTATTACCTCCATTGAGAGGGCCCAAACCTGTATAAAACATTGTGTCCCCTGCCGCCTGTTACCATTAGCCTTAGACGCATAGTTCGGGACCCCCTACCCGAGATCCGCCGGTTTTGACACCGACAGTTGTCTCTAACTGAACCCGAACGAGGCGTTGGGCTCTAACTGAACCCGAGCGATTTCACTGCAAGCTACGCGTTTTTGAACCTGAGCGATCGATCGATGGCTGTTAACTGAACCCGATCGAGTGATTCCTTCGCTACTGCTGCTAACTTAAGCCGATCGATGCTGCCTCTCTGGATGAGCA